>NC_034012.1:1007133-1300812 GCF_000346465.2 Prunus persica
AAAGAAGAAGAAGGAGATGATATGATTTATTGATAGACCAGCAGATTATAATTGTTGAGCTTGAATCTATGAAAAATAACAGTTAAAACTTATATGATTTCACATTTCATTTTCATTGCTTGAAATGGAATAATTTGGAATTTTTTTAGGAAGCAGTTGGCAGAAATGTGATTAAAATTAGTTTCTTCGAGCATCCGTAATTATGCTCTTTTTTTTTATAATTAAAATTTAGCTAAAACACACACAAAAGTCATAAATACTATAATTATTTTTTAATTCAATATAATTGGTCCATCTCTATAAAAATTAATATTAAAAAATAGTTAACATTAGTTTAAAGTTTAAAATATACATAAAACAAAGCAGTATTAAATTATAAGGAGCCATAATAATCTTTTTGTATTTAAGAAGTGAATAGGAAGCATGTTAGAGTTATATTTTTCAAATTCCTCTCTAAAATTTATCTAAAAAGATAATTTAAAAAGCTCGTTACGGATGCTATTCATCCCATCACTTTCTCTCATTTATTATTTTATTGCCCCATCTCTGTAGGTTCATGTTCTGTCGTGCTGTTTTAATCTCCACCCAAAAAATAAAGAAATAAATAAAAACCAAAAAAACATCATCCCAAATGACTAGCATTTGAAATTTATTTTTCCTCGTGTGTGCCAGCTAGCTATCCATTGATTCCACGACCAAAAAAAAATTCAAAAATTCAAAAAATCGTGTGGATTCATTTTATGTAGCCGTACACGTGTTGAAATAAGAACCAAACCAAACCCAGGTGTTTCACTTGCCCAAGAGACCGACCTCAAGACATAAAGCTTAATGATGGGTGCTCCTCTCCTCCTGGTTTAGGTAGGTTTGTGCATATATATTATGGACCTACGACTTAAAGGAACTGGACACCCACACATCTTAATTATCAATAGGGAATGTGTTTGCACTCACTCTAGTATTACAACTAGAGATTACACTTTGCAGCCCAAAATCTGATTCTGGCTTCTCGTAGGGTATAGTTAGAGATTGAACGGGAATTTTGCTATAATCAGTCGCTCGGAAAACCGAAGACGTTCCCTAATTCAACAAATTTGGGGTTTAGCACTATTTTCTGGTCCTCTTGGTGTCAACAATTCACATGCAGTCAATTTGTCACCTACTATTCCTACCATTCCATTTTCTCACCATCACAAGTGATGACGATGGGCTTCTACATCCCTCCTTGATCCATCTACCTAATCCTCCCATCCCAGCAAATGCACATTGCATATGAAGAAGGGCCACATCAACTCGTACTCAATGTCAATCCGACTCTGCATTGGGCTTCGGTTTGTAGTTCAAGTTGGATTTCTCTTTTCAATAAAAGGCCATACAATGTAGAGAGAGAGAGAGAGAGAGAGAGGACTTTTACCCAGTAATTGTTTGAATAATAGAAGAGTGTGAATGTTTTTTTTCAAGTAAAGAACAAAGGCAGGCGGGGAATAAATGCCGGAAGAGTCAGAATTAGAAAATATGGACAAAAAATGAGGAGGCCCACCCACTCCCAGGAGCGAGCAAAACCAGATGCTTTTAGTGGAAGCTGATAGAGAGTGGGACGGAAGGGCAGGACAGGTTGACAAGGTCCAGGCCAACGAAAATGCAATATTTACTGTGCGGAGCGGATTACAAACTTATAAGGACTGATGCAGCAAGAGGTTTATAGCTTAAATACCTAATAATAATAATAAAGTAGTTACTCTTACACTCGAGATATTGTGAGATATTGTTGTCGCAATATCGCTTGTATAATTTTTATTTATTTTTTATAATAAAAAATTGGATGGATGGCATTGTCAAGTTGAAGCATATATAAGTGTATGTATATGGGCTAAAACTTTTTCAAGAAAAGGACGCAACTCCTTTTTATTGCCTCTCTCTCTCACTCATGAACTCACAACTCACAACTCACAGGCAACGAGAGCCATTGGTTTCCCCTTTGTCCTTGTGCTATTAAATCAACGCTAACTGACTAGACTTTGGAAATTTGGATTTAACACTAAGCTTTGGATATCAGGGCCCCCCCGCACCTTATGCTCAATGCTCATCATCATCATCATCAAACTCTTATTTTCTCTCTTTTTAGATTCCATGCTTTCTTCATGCAATTGACACGACTTTGAAAATATCAGGTGGACGAAATAAAACCACATGTCATTGCGAGATATTTAATTATATATTCATTCTTGATACTAATTTTATAGATAAATACTATATCATTTAATTCTTATAAATAAACTTTAAAAAACCCTATTCTTACCAGCTGTTCTATTTTCAAGTTTACTTAATATACTAATTTTCTATTTTACCATTTTGTTTTTATATTTTGGGTTTTTTTTTTGTTTTTTTTTTTGGGGGTGAAGTTTTGAAGTTTGGGCTTGTTTTACAAAAATCGATAGCAATTTTGTAAATTATAAGATGTTCAAAGCCTCTTTGTTATGTTGTAAATGAGTTTTAGGTGTGTTTTTAAAGTCAATTTCATGTATGTTTTTTATATATATATAATTTATACTCCTATGTTTGACATAATAGTGAAACTCTCTAATTTTATTATAAAATTATTGTTAATTGTTACTGAGGAAGACATGATCGTAGTCAAATTTTTTTTATAAAGGGTAAATAAGATAGCTACTTAATTATCCATATATGTGTGTGTGTAAGTGTTGAGACACTTATCAACTAATATAGTTTGGTTAAACGATAGGTTTCTGTTATAGTTCAAACTAAGATTGGCTTGTGAGGTTTGAGAGATGTTAATTATCTAGTGGAGATGGTATGAATTCTGATCACATTTCAAGTCACTAATATTTGATTGTTCTAGACCTTTAGTATCTATTTATTCTACAAGTTTTAAACAGTTTGGTGGAGAAACTCCATAGGTATATAATAGTTATATCAGGTAGTTAGGCCATTAGTGTGAGACTATGAAAAAAAAAATTGGGTTATCATGTTACGTGATATTATTAATTTACGTGTTATTATATGTATAGATGATATTGTTGATTTTTGCAGACTTAGCGTATTAATATGAATAAACACATATAATTAATGTGACGGTAACACAAATTTTTATTTTATATTTTTAAAGAAATAAGATAGTAAACTACAAGATTGCACTCAATGGCATTTTTATTTTCCCTGTTCAGTTTTTGATTAAATTGCCACGTATCCTCAAATTTTATTTAACTTAAAGAATGACATTTAAAAAAGGCATCTAAATCATATTGCTGGAAAAGCCTACATAGTTTATCAAGAATTGAGGAAAATAAGAGCTAAAAAATTTCATAAAACAATACTCTTAAAAGTTCACATGCGAGACAAGATCTCATTAGAGTAATTGTTCTCCTAAGTAAAATACTAGGTTCAAATTCTAACATTCGTATAACATGTGTGAATTTAATATTCAAAAATAAAAAATAAAAAATCACAGGAGGCGGTACCGGAAGCTCATAAATTACCAAATTATATTACCAACTAAGACAAATTGATTTCCAAAATTCAACCCACGACAGAAAAAGACCAAAGAAGGACCTCAATCCAATCCCCAATTCAGAATTCAAATGTTTGGGCAAATTGGGCTCACTCGCAACCGAGGCTATTAACTCAGCTGAATCATTGCCCAGTGCAAAAATACCATTTCACAACAATCAGATTAAAATCTCCACTACCACGTCTTCCCAAATCCAATCATTTTTAACAATAAAACTCCCTTTCTAATCCTAACACTAATCACAATTAACCATCAAACCCGGTCCGGCTCCACACCGCGTCCCTTACCCGCCGCATGTCCCAGCCCTTCAGGGTCCGCCCGACGCCTTCGAAAACCGACGTCGCGCCGCGCGTGTATTCACGCGCTAGGTACTCGTGTGGCGGGATAATCTCCGAGTCATTCCCATCCAACTCTCGTCCAACTCGTACAGGGAGTCCACCGAGTCGACCCGGAGAATCTTGCTCCAGTCCGGCACGTTCACGGGAGCTGACGTGGCCATGTGGTGCACACGTGGGGACGCCACGCTGTCGTGTCCGCGGAACTGGTGCACGATCCTAGGTGATGACGCCGTTTTTCCGGAATCGTCAAAAGCCAATGACAGGCCACCCACGTTTCCGTCTTCCCGTGCAATTCGGCGGCTCCTCCTCGACGAGACGCCCCCGTTTGTCTCAGCGGAGGCGCGTGGGCTCCAATCTCCGTGCGAATTTTCGATTTCGGGGTCTTCCCTTTCGTCCACGGTGTTCACCGTCGACCAGACGTCGTCTTCGCCGAGCTCCGGCGAGTCATGAGCGTGGCTGTAGCTGCTGTAGCTTCCGAGCAACCGTTCGCTGCGGCTCTGCGTCAGTTTCCGGCCCTTCGCCATATGTCATAATCAATCAGATTCCCACGACGGAATCGATAATTCCCGGCGACCCAATTGAGGAAAGGAAAAAACCCACGAAACCCAATTTCACAGCTCCATTTAAATTATTTATTATATTGGCTTACGCATAAAGCTGGGCTTTGGAGGGCTGGTCAAGTGTATATATAGAGAGCATTTCCATTTGGCAAGGCCCCCCCACAAGCGAACCCAATAATTCATTTCATTTGCATTTGAATCTCATTTTGTCCGCATTTCCTTATGAGCTCTCTCTCTAACAAGATGCATGGTGACATTAAAAAGACGCCACAAGTTCACAAAACTGTAAAAAATAGTGAAATTCCAATAGAGTCATTCATCCATTACACGCGCTCCCATCAGCACGTGTGGACCACTTGCCTATCTAGCGTGAACCTTTTGTTTTTGGACGAAATACTTGCCGGTGAACTGAAAAAAAAAAATTCTTATCTTGATACAAAATAGCAAGAGGAAAGCTAATGACAGTTGTGCACATGCACCTCAAGAAATAATTATATGGTATTGAAATACAATAATTACTCATGCACCTCCTAAAAGCATCAAATAATAATGAAGAAAAAAAAAATCAGCAATGGGGATTGTTAGGAACGCGCTCTTATGTAAAAATAAAAAGTATCCATCCACCACGTCGGTATTCCCCTCTTCACAAAACGGGGCCCTAACGCCAGACCCGTCTTGTTTGACTACGTCAAATGACAAATGCATATAATAATCCACGTGGGTACGTCCTCCTCTGAAAACCCACCACGTGGGTGCTTCCAAAGCTGCGGGTCCCGCTTCAAGGGTCAGTCCATGCCAAGTGGATGAACAGTGATCCGCTAAATAATTTGATGAAGGAAAAATAAAAGGTTTAGGATGATGTGGGGAGGGGGGTGGCTAATGATGGTGACTAGAAAATTTAGCCTCTGCATAATTGATGGTTTAGGAGGTAATCAGTTTGGGTTTGTGGTTAAAATAATCCCCACTTGGGATAGAAAAGCTAAGTCTTGTGAAGACCACATTAGACGGTCCAAAATAACAATAGTGGGGTGGGGGCCAACAAAGGACTTGTCGTTTGTGAAGTAAACAAGTGAAGCTTTATCACATTATTCATTTTCCATTATTTCACAATTTCCACAATCCAATGGCCCAAATTCAATGGACTAAGCTTGATATAGTAATGGAGTTTTATGTGCTTGAGATTATAAGAATTAATGGGATTCTAGAAGCATCTGACCATATAGTACTCTTAAAACTTAAAACTCATTATGATATATGATTATGTGTGGCACACTACAATAATACAATGAACAATTTGATATGAATTTTCATCATCACTATATTATACTATATATGCATTTTTCAGTACATATTTATCATTCCCGTCAAAAAATTTGGGTAACGCTAACGTTTTGTGTGTCGATAGACGGTGTCAATTGTTGACCGACTTAAGTTATATTCTGGATGAATGATTGACGTATGTAACAAATGAATGCACAGTTGGCATTAGGTTATATAATGGACTGACAGCTGACAATCATTAATGGACGTATGTTATATAATGAATGCACGATTGCAATTGTTGATTGGCCTAAGTTATACAATAAATGGACGATCAAGCAAGTTGATTGACGTATGTTACATAATAGATGCATAGTTGACAATGGTTAACTGGCGTAGATTACACAATTAACTTTCCATATTGACTCATCTCCACCATAACTTCAAGTTGCAGTTGTTATCCAGTTGGGATTCTAAGAACCTTGGAGGATAATAAAATTGATATTTCATGTTTCTCTCAAGAGAGGACCCCTCTTCCTTTTGTGAGGACTCCTCACCCTTGTACTGGCCTCATTGTGTGGGATTCTGTCGGGGGACCTGGGCTTTCAATGACCAAACATTGGCTGGGACCCGCTAGCCATGGGCCCATGGATGATGGGTTCACAGTCTAGACTCTAGAGGTGCACCCTGACCTGACCCCCAAGTACCTAACTCTGTCTTGTGATGGACCAATCAATATTGCAATCAACGTATCCTATGCTATCTCTTGTTATGTATGTCAGCTCCACCAGATCAAAACTACAAAATGATCCAACGGTTAATAATGGATCACTAATTGATGCCCGGAGTAATTTTGAAGTGTGGCGCGGTGATTGTGTGCATGTGCCGCAGGAGTACTATGCTGTGTATAAACCGTCCAATCAGATAGAAACCTGTCGAATCTGCAAAATCAATGACGGCAATAAAAGTGGAATATTTTACAAGTACTTGCATGGACCCCACCCCCATCACTACTGTTTAAATATATATATATATATATATATATATACAGAGAGCTTCCATTGAGGGATCCCTCAAATAAGCTTATTTGAGGGACACCCCTTGTAGGCCCCACTCCGGATTGTATTTCACTAATCCAAACCGTCTATTTTGTAGATACTCATTCAAAGATCATCTCTACAAAAAATCACTTGAATCCGATATCATGTGACCACTCAATTGAGTTATTGAAATTTTAGTACTTTTCTTAAAGCACCGTGTTCATTGATTTTGTAAGACACAATTGGATGTCGAAACGGTTTTCGATTTGTCTAATTTTTTGTAAGGATGATCTATGAATGAATACCTAAAAAATAGATGGTTTGGATTATTGGGAAAAGAATTGTAGGGTACCCTAAAGGGCGTCCCTCAAATAAAATTATTTGAGGGATCCCTCAATAGAAGGGGACTGTATATATATATATATATATATATCAAGCTCCATATTACGTCATGCGTTGCAACAAATTTGTTACAATGAACCATCTTCGATTGATTGCCAAAAGCAACTATTTTTTGGATACAAGCGACATTAGAGATTTGAGAATCGAATATGGTACTCTGAATGTAAGGATAAATATTTATAATCACTTGAGTTATAAGTTTCATGTAAATTAGTGTGTTAAGAGCATCCACAATCATATTTTTTATTTTTTTTAAAAATGTTTAACTAAAAATATATAAAAATTATTTTATGAGCTCTCTATAAAATTTAAACTTCAATCATGCTCTCTAGTTTAGAGACTTATAAATGCTATAACTCTTTTATAATTGGTCAATTTCTATTAAAAAATTATTATTATTAATTAAATATTTTGAAATATTCATTAAATAAAGTAGCATTAACTTATAGGAAACTGCTAAAAGTCATTTCTCTCTTATCGGAATTAAGAGATAGATAAGAAATTCATTGTGAATGCTCTAATAATGTATGTGCGTCAATTATGTAGAATAAGAATCCCACCTGCTACTTAATTACAAAAATAAAAATAAAATAAAATTAAAAAACCCTCTGCTAAGCTCAGTGTTTAGCATATGATTTGATGGTGGCAAGATGGGTACTTTATAAAATTCAATTTGGGATTAAAATGAATGGATCCAGAGAATCACAAGGCTGAGGAATGAATGATTGTACTCGGGTGAAGCATGGGATATTATTTTATTACGAATATGTCAAGAAAGTCACCCCTGTATTTTAACATGAGATTCTTGTATATTGTACTAACATAAAATTATATATATAAAAGGAGAAGTATTATGAGAGAGCTTTTGTTGGAGGTTTTGTCGGGTAGCAGAGGCTTTGTGTTGTCAGGTTGGCCAAGAACATGTGCTTCTTGCACCAGATACTATGTAATATTTTGTAGTTGCAGCAAACATCTCTCTCTGTGCAGAAAAATTTACTTATAAAGGGGATAACACTGTTTTACAATCTTCAACCAATAACACAATGATACGTGGAAAAGTTAACTCAAGTGTCATTGCGTTATCGGCTGAGGATAACAAAAAGTGTTATCTCCGTTGCATGAAAATCTTTTTCCTGTCTGTGGAAACTCCAATTAAAATTATCAAATTTTAATTTTAATTTACCCTTTTCTTGATTTGATTCTTTTCTGAAACCCCAAATTTGATCGTCCCTTTTTGTTTTCTTGCAGGATTTTCATTATCTGCACTGCACATGAGGAGCTCTAAAGCTAAGAAGAGTGCAATTTGTGCGACCCTTCTATACAAATTTTTTGCTTTATCTTGTTCTGGTTGGTTTTGTTGGCTAGTCCACTCAATCTTTGTGACGTTCTGCAACTTGGCGCTCCAGTTTGAGTAACAAGTTGCATGAATTACCAAAAAACCAACTACATAGGTCCTATAGGTCTGCAATTTTTGCAGCAACATCCTATGCATGAATTATTTTTACAATAATGAAGCATTTGATGATGAAAATACCTGTAGGATATCTATATATGCCTGGAGAATGTTAAACAAGCTAATTCGAATTTTTGCAATAAATAATGATCAACCTTTGGAGCAGGATTGATATATCAATCCTGAGATGTGCAAAGCTTAAAATAAAAGAACACGCAGATAATTATTTTACGTGGTAAAACCCCACCTCTGGGGAAAATCCACGGGACTCCTCAGTCCAACTCAAATCCACTATAGAACGATGATTACAAGAAGTACTCACACACTTATCCTAGACTCATTCTAGATAATGTTTACCGACTTCTTCGTAACTCAACTTCTGTCACGGGATGATCTTCGACACTCCTTATGTTGAACGCAATACTGGTCACGATTGCTTCAAGCTCGCCGGAGTTCTTCCAACTCTCCTTATGTTGAATTCGATACTGGTCACGATCGATTCAAGCTCACCGGAGAAAGACCGCCACAACGATCTTGGTGTCCCCTACTTTCTCAGTCACCGATATGCATATGAATGCGATATGAATGATTAAAGTGTTTGATAAATCACCAAGTAAAACGTTTAACACTTGATGATTTATCTCAAATAAATGCACAGCAGCTTTTTCCTTAGAATTCTATATGCTCCACACAAAATATCAAAAGCCCACATAACCAAGGAGAGGCGTCCTCCTTTTATTCAAGGTTCCCTATGCCTAGTCAAATAGCATCCCACAAATGCCAAACCCATTTCAATTAAGACTCCTAAACCTGATGCAATATGAACACCCACTAAACCTATTCAACTATGACTATTTGTTGTGATTTAAAAATGGGCACAGGATCAAAAACGTAAAAAAACATTCAGCCCACTAATACTAATCAAATCGTCAACTTATGCAAGGATTGTTATTCAAGATAACAATCTTTATCAAAGAGACCAATTAGGTATCAATATAATATTTTAACTTAAATCAAAATAGAGTTTAACTAGGAAAGTAATCTCAAGATATAAAATCTAATCCTATTAAAAATAGGATTAACATGAAAATACTTGATTGAAAATAACTCCAACTAGGAATCCTATTATGAATGCATGATTATGTCATGATTTACCTGAACTCAGTTTCTCATATCGATCATGTCATACTTCAAAGATCCAGAATGAATGTGTTGCACCAAAGCTTCCAGTAAAACACGTTCACACACTAATTCCTAACCAATGCTAGAGTCTAGGAAATGACAATACAATTTTCATACTAACAGATGACATTTTCAACTAGGTTGTAAAATTTTAGAGTGATTCAAAATATTTATAAAAAAAATCTTTATGAAATGGACTTTAAAAATACAACAAAAATTCATTTATAACATAACAAAGAGGTTTCGAATTTCCTATAAATTACAAAACTGTCATTAATTTCTTAAAATAAGCCAAACTCCAAAATCTCATTAAAAAAAAACCCAAAATACTTAACAGAACATTAAAGTAATTTAATAATCAAAATTAAATTCAACAGAGCCATCATTTTTTGGATTTTTTGGATTTTTTTGGTCTATAGAAATTAAATGGTGTAGAGTACTAAGAATGTGAATATAACTAAATATCTAAAAAAAATTAATTAGGGTTAAGTTAAGAAGATTATTATTTTGCAAAATTATTGAGGCCAAGTTTGGTTTGGAAGATTGAATATCAAATATCTGTGTCACAACTTTTTCAACCAGATGGAGATGGAGGGGCGGAGGCAAATAGAGGTCACAATCAACCCTTTTTCAAAAAGGAGCTCACCACAAAAAAGAAAAAAAAATCAATGCCTAATATTTCTTTTTAACATTATTGTTTGGTTGGCAGCAACAAGCTCAGCTCAGGTGGCAGGCCTTTTTTTCTCTATCCTTATGCATCAACGATTAGAAAGGACCGATCGTTTTCTCTGGTTTGAGTTGTTACAATCATGTTGAGTCAGCCATGGCTTCTCTGTCATGTGCCAGTCTAAATCTAATCCCCTTGAGGAAATTTTTTTTTTTTCCGAAAGTAAGAGGAATTATTGAACTTGAAATGATGCAATTAATCTGTTTGATATATAAATTTACTCTCTATTTTTTTTCCCCATTTTCATGCTATTATCACCACAATTTCAACAACCAGATTGATGCCAACGCCATGCCACTTCCTCCATGAAAGAGCCGACCACCAATATAGCAACCTTGATAAAAATAATCAATCAATCTGCGACCAAATCACATTAGTTTATTATCAAACCACCTACTAGTATTTTTTTTTTCTCTTTGGTTGCAGTTGCAGATTCCATTTAGTTTTTTTATTATTATTATTTTTTTCTGTCAATAGTAGTTTCCCCACTCTAAATTCTAATCACTGATTTAAAATAATTAGGAAGAATCTTAGCCTTTTTTCAAATTCAAAACCTGAAAGGGGTCCCCTCAACAACAATGATTTCAATCACCTTGATGCAATATCTAAACCTTTGTTTCATCAGATTCAGAGATCATAACAGCCTTTAAATGGGGTTTCAAAACTATATACCATGATCATCAAAACTTACACAGAGCCAGCATCTCCTGCAGGACACTGACGGGCGATGCTGCTCAACTAAAAATGAACGGTTCGAATCATGAGATGATATTGTCGGGCATGTATAAAAACACATGCGTGCATATATAAAAACATGTGAAAGTGGAGATTGGTGTGAGGTCATTTTCATTCTCAGAGTAGTGTCCATCAAGTGGTACAAAGTTTGCTAGTTTTGTAACGACAGTTGAGAGAAAGTGTAGGCAGAGTCGAGGTTATTAGCAAAAAATGGTCGTCCCACTTGCATGACATGTTGCCTAAGTCTCCGGCTGTGGCATTGACGGCAACCCCCATTTCTTCATCAGGTCAGGTGGGAATTTTGTTCATACAATCATTAACTCTAGGACTAGAAGAGCTCTTGTTCGGCCAAAACTCAAAGCATGATCAACCATCAAAATATCATCTTAAATCTTAATCTCTGTGTTTTTTTACAGGTAGGTTAATTATGTATTTGCCATGCTTGCGTCTCTTAATTTGGTGACTACTTCAAAACCATTCATTCGTGAGCATCTTGCTTTCTTTTTTGATGCATGTGTTTTTGGAAACCTACTTGTGCATTTTGTTTTCTTAATCTTAAGCACCAAGTCAAATTGTGTTTGGTCGATTCGTCGTCTAATTCCATCATGTTAACTGATGATGATTGTCCTTTTAAGGGTTGTCTTAATTTCTTCTCTGTTTTTTTTTTTCTTTCCCAAATCATCATCAGACTTGAAATGATAAATTGGATCATGAGTATTGGTCTTTTAAACACTTATGCCTACCCAAGCAAGAGGATAAGATACGTATCTAAACTGTGCTTTGAAAAACTGGTTTACTTGGAGAAATTGGGGATTAAATTATTGGTGCCAGGTCTTTTTCAGTAATCGATTTGACAACCCAGTAACTATCTAACAAACGAGGTTGTGCATACAGAGTCATGAAAGTCGTATTACTCACTGTATCTTTTTGTCTTAATTTAACCCAAAAAAAACCAGTACATGATTTGTCCATTGGTTTGGACTGGACCCAGGGCAGATCATTCAATAAATCACCAGTAAATTTGGGCCCACAGGCCTTCTAATGTTGGGCCTCATGCCTTTTTTTTAAAAAGCGGTGTGGTGATTTGATTTGAAGGGGAAGAGGCGGGAAGGATTTCTTGTTTTTTTTTTTTTTTTTGGGTGGTCTTTTTAGATTTTGTTAAAGTTTAATCCTCCGCTAACCTTAACTGAATATAAACGATATTTGCAGCAAATTACCTGATGTAAACTATTAGTTAATGTTCTTTGTTGGGTTTTCTTTTCAGCTTTATTATTGAATTTACGTTATTATTTCCGAGAAAATTTCATACTGTTGCTGCTTGCTTTGTATTTGGTGTTACAAATCAAATTATACTCAACTCTGTACAAATACAATTGCACGCATTTATGTAAAAAGCTATGTTGGTCTTGGAGGACCTTATAATAGTATACTTTTGCGAGCAAAGTTGATAGCTTTGCAAATTGCATGAATTATTTGGAGACAACTTTGTTAGAGCATTTCCACCAGTTGCCTCTTGCCATGGCAAGATTAGCCCTAGGGCAGGCACTATTCACGTGAATAGTGGCTGCCCTAGCCCCCTTCAGCAAAATGTGTTTCCAGTAGTTGGGGCTTGCCATGGCAAATACTATTCATTTTTTTGTTTTTTTCACAACTTTTTTTACTTAAACAATTAATTTGGATAATATTTTCGGATAAGATTTTTTGGTTTCTACGTGTCAATACTATTCATATTGGATAATATTTTCGGATAAGATTTTATTTTATTAGTTATATTGGTTGGTATTTATAGGAAAAAAAAAAGTATGAGGATTTGGTGTCAAAAGTGAAGAGTATTGGTTGGTATTTATAGACATTGGCGAACCCAGAATTTTTGTAGCAGAGGTGCAATTTGACTAAGTATGAAAAATGATTTTTCGGAATAATCATTTTCTCAAGATAATTTTTGGCGG
Organism: Prunus persica; assembly: GCF_000346465.2. Taxonomy (NCBI): domain Eukaryota; kingdom Viridiplantae; phylum Streptophyta; class Magnoliopsida; order Rosales; family Rosaceae; genus Prunus; species Prunus persica. The sequence continues at coordinate 1,020,306 of NC_034012.1, forward strand.
CTTTTATTCCTTACACATCAAATAAGAAAACTTGATTTTATGAAATTTTAATATGAAGTATATATTGACTTAATGAGCCATCATTTTTAGCCTAAATCGTATTTTGCACTAAAACCGATTTTTCATATTTTGATTTGATGGGAATTTGATTTTCTAGTATTTTTATTTGAATCCAAATATGGGGTACTTCCTTATTTACATTGTAAACTTAAGTAAATGGAGTAATATAAAAATAAATAAAAGTAGAAGGACAAAGACATTTACTTAAATGTTGAAAATGGAAATAAGGTATAGAGAAAAAAAAAATCAGTAATTTTTTTGTATTTTTTTAAATTTTTATCCATTTTTTTTCATTTTTTTATTGTACAAACATTGGCTACCGTTGGATTGCTGGAAAAAATATGATCGGAGAGCCAATACGCTGCCACGTGTAATGTAGCCATTGGCGGCTACTGTAGCGCTTCGGTTTAAATTTTTTTTAACATTGGCGCGTGCAATGCACGCGCCAACAGTAAAAAAAATTAAACCGCTGGAGGGCTGACGCCAGCCTGGCGTCAGCCATGACGTCACGTTGCTCGGGCGCTTGCTCGGGCCGAAGTCGCCCTCGGGCCAGCCCAGTCTGCTGGGTCCCATGGCTTGCCCGGGCTGGACTTTGTTGCTGGAAACGATTTTTTTGCCCAAACCCCCCCCAGCCCGAGCTTGCTGGAAATGCTCTTAACATTCTACAGACATGGGATCCACCACCAGGTCCTCAGCAAGAAGCAAACAGGGGAACACACAACACTCACATTTTTATCAGCCTATGGAGAAAAAGAGAATCCCACAAATTCCTAATTCTTCTTTCTTGGGATGGGAAGAATGACCCAAAGAGTGGGTCAAAAACACTCTCAACTGCCCCCTCCTACCTGTATAGAAAAAGCGCGCACACAATGATTGGCTGTCTAGCTGGAAATAAATGGCTATAGTATAGCCTATAACATGCTTACTCATAATGCCATGTTATACAGCTGCACAACATGCAATAATCAATACCAGTAAAGAAATATAAGAGAGAGAGAGAGAGAGAGAGAGAGAGAGAGAGAGAGAGAGAGAGAGAGAGAGAGAGCTTAAAGGAATTGATCTTTCTCATTTGTGTCCAAATAAACATACAATATAGTGGAGTTTGCTCTTTTATGGACAGCAACCAAAAACTAAGAAAAGAAAACAAGTGTCTGCTTCTAATGTATAAGCTCCTAATTCACCTAGCCTTCTGTTTAAGAACATGACGCAATTGTGATTTCTGGCTTTCTATTTTTGCATCCAAAAGCTTGACCTTCGAACCATTCTTTTGAATGGCTCGGGGCCATTCTATGGACCCTTTCATCCCTCGAGTTATGTGTGGATTCACTGTGTCTGTTGGGATCCTCTGTCCAGCTGAATCCCGGTGTGTAGTATCATGTTCAAACAACCCTTTATTTGAATTTTCTCCCCAACGTGATGTAATCCCATTTGAAAGCCTCCCTTCACCCTCATCGAAACCTATCTTATAAAACTCACCATTGCTTGGACATGATCCACAAAGCTTAGATGCAGAAGATGTCTTGCGCCTTGATTGCTTCTCTGATGCTGCGCATACCTCACTGATTTCCCTATCTGGAGAACATTGACCTGCATTATCATTACTATCACTAAAGCTCCTTGAAACAGTTTTTCCCTGGCCAACCCTGTCAATTGCAGGATTACCCCCTTCCAATGAATCACAAGATCCTCTGGCATCTTTCTGTAAACAACTATTATAATCATTATGGCAATTCAACTGCTTTAACAAATCTGTTTGGTTGAACCCATTATCCTCATGGCTAGGAGTGTGACAAATGCAGGGTTCAATCTCCCTCTCACTGCCTTCACATCGCCAGAGCTCTTCAAAAACAGCGAATATATCATTTGATTTTGGAGGAACATTAGAAAATTCTTCAATACCATGGACATTCAATGACTTAACTGCCTGCAGGATCAACTCAACTTTTCTTAACTCCGTCATATCCACAGTGCCAAACCTTGACCTTAAGAAAGTTTCAACATCTGTTATCAGCTTGTTCAACTGACAATATTTATCTTCAAGAGCTAGTTTTGCATCGATCAGCTTCATCTGGACCCGTTCTTCACGCCAAACCTCTGCTATCTGCAACATCTTCCTCTCTTCTTCCACTTCTGCAATAATTTTCTTTGATTCTCTCTTCAATGCCTCAACTTCAGCCTTGTCTTCTCCAATTTGTTCAGCTAGTTCATTAGAAATTTCTTGCATGAGTTTTCTGCTCTTTTTCTCTTCCTCATATTTTTCCATGAAATGCTCCGCAGAGAACTTGGCACCTGCTAATTGATTTATCAGATTGGTGTTAAGGTTTTCCATCTGCTGACGACTTTTCCTTTCCCTACTTAATTCTTCCTTCAATTCGTCAAGAGCACGATTTTTCTGCTGTGCTCTGCTCTTCCAATAGATTCTTTCCTCTTCTAGCTTCCTCAAAAAATGTTTGACTTTCTTCTTAAGGGACTGCCGCTTAGCTTCTAGCGAAAGAATACACAATCTAGCTTCCGTTAGTTCTGCATTCATTGTCGAAACAACAGAGCCAGTAGTAACTGGCCTATCTTTGAGAAGCTTCACATGGTTGTAAAAACGATAGATGTCATCAAATTCTTTTGAGCCGCCAGGGCTCCACTTTGTTTCCCTCTCTGATGCACGTTTGGGATATGGCGAAGACGGTTCAAGCTAGAAAATCAAAAGAAAATGAAACATAAATACTAGAAGTTTATAATTTAGGTATTGAAGCTTGAAATCTTAATAATTTGATAAGTCAAAGTTGTATAACACATTAGGTTGCTGAGCCGCAATTTTTTTGTTGAGGCTAAGGGCAGGCGCATAACTGAGACATTGTTTGACAAAGATCAATCGTTTCCTTGCCCAATGATGAGTTCAATATTAATATATTCAATTTCAAGGCACGAACCATAATGATTGATTTCAATGTCTTAAAATCTATGTAAAACCTCTAACACTTTGACAAAACAAAATTGGCTTTAAGATCTGAACCCAAAATTGAACATATCCAAATGATAGCAATGCAGTCATTCTATCTGAAGTTCCTATAATAACCATTTCATATGCAAAATTATACATTTCAAATAAACAAACACATAGCAGAGTTCAAACTCACAGTGGCAGTCACATAACAGAGTCAAAAACGAAACTTTTACAAAAACCACATGAAAATCGAATCAGAAATACCTGAAGCTGAGGCGGAGGAGGATCAGAAGGGCCAGAATTGAACTTGAGGTCTTGATCCCTTGAAATTTCGTTAAAGCGCAATTGCCAGAGCCCCGCGGCAAGCTTCCGAGCGGAGGCCTCGACGACACCGGTGGTTTTGTGGTCGTCGAACTTCCAGTGAAGAAATGGACTCGACGGGGGTCCGAAATTCCGGCGCCGGTGCGTCCAAGCTTTCCGGCGACGGGAATGGGCACCGCCTGACTGATTCATTCGGTGGTCATCCGAGTCTCGGTTTTTGTGTGCTTTGTTTGCTGTTGTGAGTGAGAGTGGTTTCAATGCTTTTATAAGGAAAGGAAGGATGATTCATTGTCTACGTGTCTGTTTTTACTGTTTAGTCTATCATTTTACACTTTTACGTAAAGTCAAGGGCATGTTATACGTTACATTATTTTTCCAAAACCCGAGTACACTATTATTTATACAAAAATAATGTTTTTTTTATTTTTATTTTTTTGAGGTCCTTTCCTATTGAAAGGGGCGATAGCATATTAAACTCACACACACAAGACGGATGCTAGGACTCGAACTCAGGACCTTGCCTGAGGGAGTAAATATTCCAAACCACTACACTAGTGGGTCCTTTGCAAAAAAAAAATATATATATATATTTAAATAGCTAGAATGTGCATAGAAAAATAATAATAAATACGTACGTTAATTAGATGATATTATGTATTTAAAAAATAGGTAAAAAAAATAAGTAAGTCAACATTTCATATGCCTACATATATTACATCATATGATAAATATGAGAAGATAATAGATAAACTATTACTCGTAAAAGATAATAGGAAAATTATTGTCTATAAAAGATAAAAGGTATATTATTATTCAAAAAAATAATAGGTATATTATCATTCATAAAAGAAAAATAATTTTCTATTTAAATCAATCACATAATAAGGAACATTATTATTCAAAATATATTCGAATATTTTAATAGTAACTTTTAAAATATATACGAAGACACCATAGTATAGCCGCGCGGCTATACTTTTCAGATTTTTCCCAATATTTTAATAGCATAGCCGTGCGGCTGTACGCTTTAGATTTATTGGAGTATTTTAATAGTATAGCCGGCCGGCTATACTGTTGAGATTTAATCGAATATTTTAATAGTACAGCCGTGCGGCTATACTCTTTAGATATACTATTTAATTATATACGTATATTTTAATAGTAAAGCCATACGGCTATACGCTTTAGATATTTACGAATATTTTAATAGTAGAGCCGCACTGCTATACTGGTTGGATTTAATCGAATATTTAAATAGTATAGCCATGCGGCTAGACTCTTTAGACATATTTTAATAGCATAGCCTTTCGGCGAAACTCTTGAGATATATTCGAATATTTTTATAGTATAGCCATTCGGCTATACCCTTTAAATATATATATATATATTTAAAAATATATCTATACTCTTTAAATCTATATGGATATTTAAAAATAAATATTCAAATATTTTAATTTTATAAAGAGAATAGGTAAATATTCGCGCCATTTGTGGAGTCACGCATGAAACTTGTGGCGGCAAAACACATACTCCGTCACTACAATTTACTGTCCCGAGAAAAGTGAAGTTTGTAGGTCAAGATTTTGCCGCGAAAGAGTAATTTTGTTGTGGTATCTGGATTAAGATAGCAAGGAGAGAGAGGGATGATGATATGGCGTTAAAGCTAAGTGGAAAAAAAGGAGTGTTGTTGTTTAAAGAAGAATAAAATATTGTTGTTGACCAACTACGTACGGAGAAGTTGAAGGTTTCAAAGACCAATAATACAGAGATTGACTAATTAAACCCTAAAGTCAAGGATTCCATTTGCATACTTTATGTTCACACTCTTCCTTGTCCGATCCCAAATATTCCATTTCAAAAGCCAATTCACACTTCAAAATTGACAATTTTCTCCCTGGAACTGGTGTAGGGTTTGACCATTCTCTGATTATCTAGAATTTCAATTCGTAGAAGCCATGCAATTACCAGCCAGCCAGCCAGCCAGCCAGCCAGAAATTAAACACCTTCATATGTTACATATTCAAGCAGCTAAGCTAAGCCCAGCCGCGCGCTAACTTCTGGTCTTAGACCACCTAGACCCCAAAAACAAAGGAAAAAGTTGAACTTGTGACGGTCTCACCCCGCCAACTCTACCTGCCTTTTCTCTGCTATATATAACACAAACCTCCCCGTCGTCGAACGCTCTCTTCTTCTCTCAGCAGCCTCAATTAGTTTCTAAAGCTATATAAGCTTAATTATATCTAGTTTAATTAAGCTTAGCTAGTTAGAATGGGAAACTGTTTGAGGCGTGATTCGGCCACGGTATGGGCCGACGACGACGATGACGACGACTGGGTCGACATTAGTTCTCAGCTGCAGGTGCAGCCTTGTGATGATTGTAATAATAGTAATAATAATAAGAAGAAGAAGGCTTACAACCACTTGGTCGAAAAGCAGAGGCTTCTTGGTGAGATAATATCATCAGCTTCAACATCTTCAACATCTTCAACATCTTCAACATCTTCAACTTCAACTAATGGAGATCAGGTGAAGATCAAGATTACTAAGAAGGAGCTGGATGAGTTGGTGCATGGAGGAAACCTGCAAGGTCTTTCGTCTGTCGAACAACTCTTAGATCGCCTCTTGACAATGAACGGCCCTGATGACGATCAGAACTTCTATGAGATGGATCATCAACGGCCCTGGAGGCCAGTCCTCCAAACTATTCCAGAGTATTAAGGACTAATTAGGATGAGGCCCATTTTTTTAATCTCTCATTATTATTACTATTCTTTTTTCTTGTATGTAGAGATTCAGATTTGTCACTCTCTGTTACATACCATATATAATAGGGAATAGTTTTCCTTGGTATATATGTTATTTACTCCTTTTATTAATGTATTTTTAGCGCATCTGATTTTGGACTGGTCCATATCATGCGCACATCTAATTGGGCTGCTCAGTCCTCATTATGGGCTTCATCCTGAATAATATGTCTACTAGACAAGGCCTACTTGGGCTTAGCTTAGTCTTGTGTTTGATTTTAGTAATGTTAGATTGGGATAAATTAATTTTCCAAAAAAAAAAACTTTTATCATTATTATTTTATTTTATTGGGGAAGGAGGAATAGAACCTATGACCTCGGATATATAAGTAAATACTTTTAATCACTTAAGCTACTAACCTTTATTTATTTTATTGATTTTGAGCTTGAACGAAGAAAGATTTATTTGAATGTTGGAAACTTTATTCCATATCTTTCTTTTTGTCACTAAGGGGTAAAGGGAGGTACATTGTTCATTTGGCTAGGCTTGCTAGCTAGGAGCCTATTCATAACCAGTGAAAGTTGATGTTAGCTTGATGCTTTCCACCTTTTTATTTTATTATCCTTAATTGTTCTTTAATCATGCAATGCTTATTGTCGAAGACAAGCTGTGAATTCCCTCCTTGGAAGACATATCAACATCAATTATGCTAATCATTTTCATATGCTTTCCCAAATAAACGAATTTTTAAAGTGTTAACGTACGTTATAACGAATCATAAAATGATGACAAAGATAAATAGATTATGAAAATATATAATATCAAGTTTTGAACTTTATTCTCAAACCCAATTCAATGATTTCATGTTAAAAAATATAGATTGTTTTATTAAATTCAGATCCTTTTATTTCAGAGATCCATTGTATGAATGGCCAGAAGAAGGTCAAAATTTAAAATGAAAATAGTATTTAATAACTGCTCAAGTTTATTGCCTACACAAATAAGCACCAGATTTTTTTTGAGCAATGGCCGCTTTAATTATCCGAACAACCACTACCACAGTGCCTGCCCAAGCCTTGGTAGGCCATTGGAGCTTTCGCACGTGTGAGAGACACGAACCAATGGAGCAGGTCATCACTGCCACAGGTGTCACGCGTGCCAAATGGCTGGTGTAAAAAGTAGGAGTTGGCCAGTTGGGGAGAAAAAGGCGATGGGTGGCGTTAATGCGCCAGTGCTCTTCTATCTCAGTTTTCTGGTCAGTGTGGGGCCTACCTACTCTCTCCCAAGCAAGACAGCTATTACTCTCACACTGCTTCTGGCCCCACCCCACTTTGAAGCTCATTCATGGCTTCTCTCTACTCTGTCTCTATCTCTCATATCTTCCTGTTTTCACAATGTCTCCTTTATTTTCTCACATCCGCCAAACCGTTCTCTGAGAAATTCCAAGGCTGATGCTTGCAAGCTGAGTTTCAGTCCTTCATCTATCCCTTTCTCTGCCTGTTTTTCCTCAGTTTCCCTCCACTTGGTTGTAGTCTTTTGTGATGGTTTCTCTATTTTGGGGTAAGGAAATTGAAGGCATGAAGGAAACGGTGTCTCTGAAGCTCACCGTCCATATATTTATGTTGTTCCTATGTGAGTATTCATATGTTTCTTGTTGATTTCTTTAGTGGGTTCTGCTTAATTTTGCATGATCTTGAGTTTTGTCTTCTGGGTCATTGTTAAAGTTGCTTTATTTTGAAGAATGTAACTGGGTTTCGAATAATTTGACCTTTGGTATTTTTGTGCAACTCAGATTCTGTGAAAGGTTCTAGATTTTGATTTCAGTTTCCAACGATATGGTGCATTTGGCTCCCAAAATGATTGAACTCCTATTCTCCTCAATCTCCTAATATGTTGCTTGTTGTAAGCCACAGCTTCACTTCCACTACTATTTAGTTCTTTAGTCACTTGTTAGAATGAACTAAAAATATCCCAGGTTTAGGGCAGTGTTGGGAATTTGATTGCTGTTCGAGTTGGTATAGGTTTGCTCTTATAACTTTATATGACATACATTAGTATTGAACTACGGATTTAAGATTTCACCATAATCGCCATCATTGCTAGATTATGGACATATTGAGGCACATTACTTGCCTTTGGTTGAAGTATTCATTGCTAAGCAGTTCTAGGATTTATGATAGTTTGTCTATACTTCCTTTTTTCTCATTCTTTTTCGTTTTTGACTTCCTCTTAGTTACCTCAACAATACTAGTTGATTTAAGGCTTTAGAACTACTGATCGAAAAATTCATGAAGAAAGTATCCATCTACATGTTTCTGATAGTAATCTTTGTAAATGATTTGTTTTATAGGTCTCCATATATGTTGTGGCAGCACGTTAACTTATCATAAAGATCCAGACTTGACGATTAAACAAGAAGATTCTATGTTACCGATGATCTCTCCTACAGGGACTCCTCAGCCCTTTCTTCCCCTTCTGGCTCCTTCACCACTGGCACCGTTCACAAATACCACTGTCCCAAAATTATCAGGTTCCTCCCTCCCTCCTTAATTTCTCTAGTTAAATTAGATTCCCCAACGCATTTTTTGGTTAAGATCTGAAGTTATATATTTTCGTGTTGATCTGTGGGTGCAGGACTCTGTACGCTAAACTTCAGTGTTGCTGAGAGTTTGATGAGTGTGACCTCAGTTGATTGTTGGTCGGTTTTTGCACCACTGCTCGCTAATGTAATTTGTTGCCCACAGTTGGAAGCCACTCTCACAATTCTCATTGGTCAATCCAGTAAAGAGACCAATGTTCTTGCTTTAAATGGGACGGTTGCTAAACATTGTCTATCAGATATTGAGCAGATTTTGGTGGGCCAGGGTGCAAATGACAGTCTTGCACAAATATGCTCGGTTCATTCATCAAATCTGACTTATGCATCTTGCCCAGTCATTGATGTTAATGAGTTTGAGGATACAGTTGATACTTCCAAGTTGCTTGCCGCTTGTGAGAAGATTGACCCTGTGAAAGAATGCTGTGCTCAAACTTGTCAAAATGCCATATTAGAAGCTGCTACGAGGATCGCATCAAAAGCTTCTGATCTTTTGAGCACGGATGGTGCTCACGATATCTTACCTGATGGTGTAAGTAAAGGCAATGACTGCAAAAATATTGTCCTCCGGTGGCTGGCAAGTAAACTCAATCCTTCTCGTGCAAAGGAAGTTCTAAGGGGACTATCTAATTGCAAGATTAACAAGGGTGAGTTTAGAGTTAAACATGGTGCTACACAGAACCTCCATCAAAGTTCTGTACTTTTTCTTTTATTTTTTATTTTCTCTAACCCAAAAAAAAAGAAAAAAAGAAGAAGAAGAAAAATTACTAGTTATTATTTTAACAGTTTAAAACATGGGGGCCTCATATATTTTTCTAGAAGTTTGTCAGGGATTTCTCCTAAAAGTAAAGTATTGATGTATTAGTGCCAGTGGTTAAGGAATATCTGTCATTACATACATCTTCTGATAAAAACTCTCTCCATCAGTTGGATTGCCATCTTTATGAATTTGGATCAGACATTTCGGAGATGTTATTGGAATTTTATCTGTATACCTCATATTCGGGGCTTACACCTGCATTATTATAGTTGATTATTCCATGATTTTTGTATGTGGAGTGTGTGCGAGAGAGAATACTAGTTTATGTTTGCTCTGTATCTTATATCAGTTTGATTTTACTTAGAGATGCCAATCTCCAATTGGAATATCTGATCCTGTATTGTATCTGGTGTTCACTTCAGTTTGTCCCCTGGTTTTCCCCAACATGAAGCATGTTGCAATGGGTTGTGGGAATGGGATAAGAAACCAGGCTGCTTGTTGTACTGCCATGGAGAGCTATGTGTCCCACTTGCAAAAGCAGAGTTTCATAACCAACTTGCAAGCTTTGGATTGTGCTGCATCACTGGGCATGAAGTTAAGAAAATCAAATATTACTGAAAATGTGTACAGCCTATGTCATATAAGCCTCAAGGATTTCTCCCTCCAAGGTTAGTACGTTCCTCTAGCCCCCTTTTTTAAGCAAACTATAAGCATTGGATCGTGTTACTAATACAAAATTTTATGTGATTTCTGTATGTCAAATTGATTTGGGGATCGGATTTGTACAACTCAGTTGGAAATCAAGGTAATAAACTTGGTTCGTTTGTATTGTCCAATTATATTATACAGAAAGCACTGCTTAGCATTACCAGAAAGGTTCACTGTAGCCGAAAGAAGAAATTACACCATTTCAATTGTTAGCATCTTTTTATTGTCAAAGTAACTACTTTTGACTTTGCCAATCATTTCATGCCTGTGCTTTTGCTCTTTTCTTGTTCTAGTCTTGTAAAATGGTCTATCTTTGTACTTTTTGCATCGTAGTGTCTGGATGTCTTCTGCCGAGCTTGCCTTCCGATGCAACATTTGACAGTTCAGGGGTCAGCTTCCTTTGTGATCTGAATGATAACATTCCAGCTCCCTGGCCCACCTCTTCTCAAGGGGCAGGTTCATCATGCAGTAAAAGTATGTGTAAGCTATTAACGTTTATTCATTTGTATGGAATACCCTACTATTCCATTTCATATTAGAATTTGCAAGACTTTGTTGTTAATAAAGGTTGTGTGTCCTTTCTGTCACGCTCTAATGATTTTTGCCTGACTTGTTGGAATTTCAGATGTCAAGATTCCCGCACTTCCTGCAGCAGCATCTGCTGAAAGTGGTGAGTAGGTCCATTCATTTATCTTCATAAGGGATCATTTTCTGCCTCAGTGCTAATTTGGTTTATTTGAGCAGTCCCCAAGTGCAGTATAGTATGTAAGGCATGCTCAGATATTTTTAACCTTATGAAAACTCTTAAGAACAAGTTGCAAAACAGATGAATTGTGATTTTGTTTTTTCTTTTCCTCCTTTTGGGCTGTTTCAGAATTTAACTTTAAACATATATATGCTCTCATGTTCTCCAGGTCTGTACAATGATGATGTGATGCTTTCTCTACTCCTTGCTTCTGGGGTGGTCCTCATGATGGTTTTGTAATAAGTATTCCCTTGAGAGAAACTTGTCAGTCCTCGAAGGAGTTCTTTGTTATGTTAGTCACCCCAAGCTAGTCGATAGAAGACCGTGAACTGGGGATAGAAGCTAGATCTGAGGTGATTTCATGTTTGTGCTTCCAATCCATATTAATTCATGATTCTTGCTTGCTTCTGTAATAAATTTTTTTTGTAAAGAAAATTAGGAAAGTGAGGGAGGTTATATTGTAACTGACACTATCGGGATTGCATGTGTAAATTCAGAATTTCAGATTGCTGCCAAAATATAAGTTTAGTTCTTTTTGCCCAATTAGTATGTGCAGTAATATAGCGTCTCCTTCCAGTCAGTTTGTGGTACTGAATTATGCACAATGGGCCAACTCAACTTTTGTCATAATAGGAGTTTTCATGTGCTTCATTTCTTATTGTCGTTCTTGTTGGCCCTCTTGGTTCAGAATTTCAGCCCAGTCCTAGCCAATTATTCAGAACTGTATAATGAGACCAATCAATGCGTGGGATATAAATTCGCACGGTTGGTATTATGATTATGGGGGGTGTTTTTGGCTTGTATTTTATCATCCTATAGGTTCCCAGAAATAGTACATTTTGTTTATTACAGTACTTGAATAGTATGGACGCCGAGCCGAAAGCATACGCCTCTCGTGCAAAACGATTATAAATCTTTTTCCCCCTAACCTAAATATTAAATAGTGCAGCAATGGGTGTAGCTTTTTTCATTTTTCCTTTGACAAAATCTTCTAGTCTTGGTTGAACTATTGTCATGGACAAAGGATGGGACGATTCGATCAAGATCCTCCTTCCCAAAAATAAATGGAGTTTACTAAAAGAAAGTAAGTAGGTGTTGGACCAACCATGAGTTAATTTAATCCCTGCAGGGCCTGCATAAATTTCCAATGTTTATACACTATATAAGTCATTTGGACTTGCTCCGAATATAGCAAGTGTTGTTGTTCTGAACTTAAAGAGGCAGAGAGGCAGAGAGTGATCAAGACGAAAAAATCGATCGAGCATGGAGAACATGGACAGCGATCAGCACAATGAAGCCTTGTTACAATCCGGAGAAGCATCAGCGAGAGGGCCTATAAGTTCAGCACTGGAAGATATACTAACCAACCCTGATCTCTCATACTTCCAGCGCCTTGGGCAGGCTTCTTGGCGTGAAATTAAGACCCTCTTCTACCTAGCAGCTCCGGCGGTGGGGAATTACTTGCTCAGCAACATCACTGCAGTAGCCACCCTCATCTTCTGTGGCCGACTTGGCAATCTTGAATTCGCTGGTGCCTCTCTAGGGAACACTGGTGTCGCTGTCTTTGCTTACGGCCTCATGGTAATATTTGTCATCAGTAACGTACACATGTCTACTTATTGTTTCATATTTTTATGCACAAATTTTGTGATCCTAGAATTATAATTTTGATCGATAACACGTGCAATATATATGCATGATGTTAATAATATTATGCTTCGTTTTGTGCATGCATAGCTTGGAATGGGAAGTGCAGTGGAGACATTGTGTGGCCAAGCATTTGGAGCAAATAAGAACGAAATGCTGGGTGTATATTTACAGCGAGCAACAATTCTTCTCACGGCAACAGCAATCCCAGTGATGTTCATCTACATCTTCTCCAAGCAAATCTTGATCGGACTAGGCGAAACGGAGAGCATAGCATCTGCAGGAGCACTCTTCGTCTATGGCCTAATTCCACAGCTCTTTGCCCTGGCTTTCAATTTTCCCTTACAAAAATTCTTACAAGCTCAGAGCATAGTGTGGCCTAGCGCCTGCATATCTGGCGTTACAGTTGTGGTGCACTTAGTACTTAGTTGGGTGGTGGTGTACAAATTGGGGTGGGGTTTGCTGGGTGCATCTTTGGTTTTGAGCTTGTCCTGGTGGATCATGGTGGTGGCCCAGTTAATGTACATCTTGGTGAGCCCAAGGTGCAAATATACTTGGACTGGATTTAGCTCACAGGCTTTTACTGGGCTCTGGGAGTTTCTGAAGTTATCCACTGCATCCGCAGTCATGCTGTGCCTTGAGACTTGGTACTTTCAGATTTTGGTTTTGATCGCTGGGTTGCTCAAGAATGCTGAGATTGCCTTGGACGCACTCTCTGTTTGGTAAGACGAAACTCAAAAACAATTTGTAGTTCAAGTGGTTAAAAACATTTACTGCTACATTTGAGGTCTTATGTTCAAATCCCCCTCCCCATTATCGCTCGTATCAACAAATTCATACTTTTTGCTTATGTGTTTTTTTTGTTGTTGTTTAATTATTGGTACACTAAAGAGTATGTGTAACTGAGTTTATGCAGCATGGCTGTATCTGGATGGGTGTTCATGATCTCTGTTGGGTTCAATGCTGCAGCAAGGTCAGATACTTATTCATATGTAATTAATTAATTAAAATGGTACATACAACTATGAACTAATTATTAATTAATGAAATTAATTAGTGTGTGGTTTAATTAATGTGAAAAAAACAGTATAAGGGTGAGCAATGAGGTTGGTGCTGGGCATCCAAAATCAGCATCATTTGCAGTGGTGGTTGTAACTACAAGCTCCTTAATCATCTCCTTAATCCTTGCCATAATCATACTTGCACTCCGCCGTTACCTCAGCTATATATTCACTGAGGGCTCCACTGTTTCTAATGCCGTCGCTGAACTTTCTCCCTTCTTGGCTTGTACTCTTTTACTTAACGGCATCCAACCTGTTTTGTCTGGTAATTAAGAACTATATGTTTGGATAATTAAGTTAATTAAAACGAAGGATGCATGTTCATTAATTCTTAATTGAACTTGTTTTTTAATTAATTAAGGGGTGGCTGTTGGGTGTGGATGGCAAGCAATCGTGGCATGGATTAACGTAGGATGTTACTACATCATTGGTATCCCACTGGGTTGTGTTCTTGGCTTCAAGCTTGACTTAGGAGCTAAGGTATGAATTTAGGGTAGCGATTTTAAATCTCGTTTTTCTTAATCATTTGCAGTTCGAAACTGAATAATTTACACCTTAGAGTGTTAAAATCACTAGCCATGAATTTATTTACATAACTTTGGGACTCACTTTTTTTTTTTTCTTTTCCCATTGAGTCTGTAGGGAATATGGTCGGGAATGCTGGCGGGCACTTTTATTCAAACTCTTATACTCTGTTGGATCACATTCCGGACTGACTGGAATAAAGAGGTAACGTTGGCAAACTAGTATTTCAATTTGATTTTTCCCTTCCAATAAGTTAATCATACAATCATATCATATAAATATAATTTGGAGCTGTATCAAGCATTCAAATGTAAATTTTTTTAATTTTTTTTTTTAATCAGATTGCGAAATCAAAGATTCGTATAGATGAATGGGAAGACAAGAAGGAGCCTCTTCTCAATGAATAGACCCAAGTTTAGGAAACTTGGGACAAAACTCTCGTTTAAAATATAAAAAAACTTTGTTTGTCGGAGGGGCAATTGGCATGCCTTGTCTTTTTATATAATATCTTCAGTGACACTGGGCTTTGGTTTTTCTTTTGTCACATTAATATTGTATGGGAAATTCTAATTCATTATCTCACTCTTTCGACGCTTAAGCTAAAATCGATTACTTTTTTGAGTAAGTTTTAACTCACCACCCTCTAAGAGCACCTCCAACGTCCAACTCAAACCTGGGGGAAAGGCCCTCCTGGCGAGCCCAAGCCACCTTCTGCGCGAGAGAAGAAGCCCGGGCAATCGCTGGGTCCCACCAACCCTGGCAGGACCAAGGGCAAGTCTTGCCTGGGCTTCAGCCCGAGTTGGGTGACGTCAGCGCACGGTAATTCAAATTTTTTTTACCGTTGGCGCGTGAATTACAAGCGCCAACGGTAAAAAATATTTGACTTCCGCACATCACCCATGACAGACTCCAACGGGCATTGACACGTGTCTCAATCGGGCCTCTCCGATGGGTTTTTTTCAAGAAATTCGACGGTCCTCCTTTTTTCGGCTAAAAAAATACCAAAAAATTCGGTATTTTTTCCCTATAAATACCTAACCATTTTATTTACTTTCCACACCAAATCTTCATACAATTTCTTCTCCATCCAATATTTTTTACTCCCCACTCACATTATGCACTTTCCACACCAATTCTCCATACAAAGTCTTCTCCTTCCAATATTTTTTTTAATGAATATCCGAAAATTTTATCTGGAATAAGACACGTGGCAACCGAGGTTCTCATCCGAAAATCTTTTTTGAAAAATAATGGACACATGACAACCAAAAATATTATCCAAAAATTTAATTACAAAATATTATCAAAATTAATGGTTTAAAGTATAAAAAAATATGAAATAAAGTACAATGAATAGTATTTGCCTTAGACTTGCCCTAGACTTAGCCCTTATGGGTGGAGTTGCTCTAAATGCACAACATTTTCCACATCAAGTAAATAAAAGTGATATCGATGAAGAAAGACGTTTCCCATTGAATGAAAAAACCAAGCTAACGAAACAATTGAAATCAACATTTAACAGAAACTTGTTTATATAACCAATTTCAACAAGAGGGACTCACAACTTCTGAACCGTAATCCGTTGCAGCAGCTCAAGACTTTTGCTCTCTCTCTCTCTCTCTCTCTCAAAATAATCTGTTTCAGCTCTCTCTTTATGATGAGATTAGGGTTAGAGAATGTGTCTGACGAGAGCAGGACCTTAAGTTTATATAGGGCTAGGTTAAGTCGTCTCTACTCATCATCAAGGGCCGACTTGACTAATCTTCCAAGCCCACCAAGCAATGGTTCATGCAAAAAAAAAAAAAAAATAGGACCTCTTAGTAGGCTTCAAAATTTTTCCTTATTCTACAAAGTTTTGAACCTCAAAGCATAACCAAATTTAAACTTTTATCAAAACCTAATATAATTTAATATTTAATGCACTGATCCAAATAGGAAACATAACATCCCCATTCCCATTCCCATTGTCCTTTTGAAAGTTGAAAATCACTCCACAACTCTAGTTTGAGAAGTGGAATTATAAGTAGATAAACTGCCCACTCTTATATTGAAGGTACACTAAAAGTTTGTCCTCAAGCTCCGCTGTGGTTAATGGTCCATGTGAGAGAGACAAGTGCTCTGCGCCCCCCCACACACACAGAGACCTCTTGGCCCACCTGCAGCATCACCTTCCATTCCATTTCATTCCTACCTAATAAATTGCTATCTTCTTATCTACTACTAAAAAGGCAACCATACAAATCATTCATACTGTCAACTCAATCATAAATTGCATCATGTTCAGTTGGCAGCAACTTTTTATTATTTTGATAATACATAAGTTGTTTGGGGACGGACGAATAAGAGTATAAGAGCTGTGATAATGTGAATAAATATTCTTAATTACTTTTTAGTTATGATATTGTTTCTGAAAATTTAGCAACAAGTTTAATAAACCAAAATTCCTTTTGCCCTGCTGGGATCGATCAAGTAAAGGGATTTACTAGTTGGTTGTTGCAAAGAACAATTGATTGAGTGTTCTTCGTTTTCATCGTTTTGTGGGGGCAGATGTAGCCAAATCACATGCATGACTCAGTATGTACTTCAACAACAAACCTTCCGTTACTGTAGGATTCAAAAGCGAACCTTATAATTATAGCCACCACCGAATGCAGTCCTAAATAAAACAAACAAAAAATTAGATGTGCATGCGCGCTTGACCCTAGTATCTCTCACATACGTAATAGCATAGCAAATCCAAGCAATGACCAGGTAATTACTCGAGTGCAAAAATGAATATTTGCCTTGACATGACGTTATTATTATTATTATTATTATCCCTTATTATTAAAGCAAAGACATGAGTGGTATGCCTTTGATCTGATTTGTCAATAAGAAAAAGAAAAGACAGCCTTTACATTTAGTAAGGAAACACACAACAGCCACATTTCAAAAGAAAATATATTTTCTCGATATAATTTAGGTGGCCGATATATTTGACCCATGCGAGAAAGAAACCCAGGGAGGCACAAACGCCACTCGAGAAGTAGATGTGACACACCATATTATCCATGTTCCTTTTATTTATTTACATGTAACGCTCAATTAAGTCAAATTTGTTTTTTTAAATTACTTTTATTATATTTGTTTTTTCTTTTTATTAACATGGATTTGCCATCGCATAGCCGTTTCTAAGATTTTGAGTGTCCTGTGGCGAAACTTAAATTGGGACCTCACATAATCTAATACGAAAATACTATTTAAAAAAAAAAATTCATACATTAATGTCATAAAACAACATTTTCATCGATATCAACATTTTCATTCTCATCATTCTCATTATGCTCAACAATATTACCCACACTTTCATCCATATTGTTTTCAGTATCTTGCAATTCCTCAACATTATCTTCTTGTTGTTCATTGGAAATACTTTCATCAATTGTAGCATGTGATTTTAACAATGAATCTATCTAGAGCTCCTCTTTGAGATTGAGTCAATTCCTCGAATTTTCTTTTTCTAAGTCGTTTTGTATATCCAGAAACGTATTTTCTAGTAGGTGGTATGTTTAAATTACAAAGAAAAATTCTAAAACCCTATAACCTGGAAAATAACCCCAACAAGAAATAGATAAATATTTCTAAAAACTATATTTTCTAATATAACCAATCATCAACATGATAATAATTTTAAAAAATAAGTCATGTAATATATAGATTGAAATTGAGATTTGATTGAATATGACTATATGATTTTGAGTGGTTTTTATGAATTTAGGAATTTAGGTTTTCGCTTTTTTATATTAAATTTCTGAAATTAAAAGAATAACAAAAATTGTCAAAGAAAAAATAACCAAAGAGATTGATGAATGATGATGATTACTTACTAGAAAATCAGAGTTTAAGAGAAAGAAGAAGTCATGAAGTTTTTTATTTTTTTATTTTTTATAGTGGAAGAAAGTACTTTGATACTCGTACAAAAGAGATTGATATAATTGCTACTAGTTAGCTTAGTTTGATGTTTCCCTTTTTTTAAAAACCTGTTTCTGTTTCATTTATTTATAATTATTTAAAGTTTGTTGTTACACACACTTGATTTTCGAGGGTCGCAATGACGCCACTTGCACCACCTCAGGGCCGTATATATATATATATATATATATATATAATAAAAGCAGAGCTTATGAGCTGCAGTGGAAGGCTAAGTTTTATTTATTTATAATTATTTAAAGTTTGTTGTTATACACACTTGATTTTCGTGGGTCCTGTACGGTGGCGCCACTTGCACCGCCCCAGAGCCGTATATATATAAGCAGAGATTATGAGCTGCTCACAGTGGAAGGTAGAGAGAGAGAGAGAGAGAGGAGAGAGAGAGGAGAGAGAGAGCAAGCTATCATGGAGCCTTCTAGTGATAACGAGCCCTCTGAGCCCCTCTTGCTTTCCAAATCATCTTCGATGCATATAGTGAGCCGTGAACTGGAAGACACACTAAACAACACTGAACTCTCATACTTCCAGCGCCTCCGAACCGGCACATGGCTTGAGCTGAAGATCCTCTTCCGCCTGGCAGCTCCGGCGGTGGTGGTTTACTTGCTCAACAATGTCATATCCATGTCCACCCAAATCTTCTGTGGCCATCTTGGCAACCTTGAACTCGCTGCCTCCTCTCTTGGCAACACTGGCATTCAAGTTTTCGCCTATGGCCTCATGGTACAACTAGTTAATTAATTAATTTTGCCTATGTTCTTTTATCGAATATAAGTGAAATATGGTATGTTTAATGAACAATCTGACAACATAACATATTGATTGGATTGTTATGTTCCCAGGGATTAGGATTAATTTGGTATAATTAATTCATGTGTGTTTTTGGTGCAGCTTGGTATGGGTAGTGCAGTGGAGACACTGTGTGGTCAAGCCTATGGTGCACATAAGTACGACATGCTAGGCATATATATGCAGCGATCGACAATCCTCCTCCTAGCAACTAGCATCCCACTGATGATAATTTACATCTTCTGCAAGCAAATCTTGTTAGGCCTAGGTGAATCAGCCTCCATTGCTGCCGCGGCAGCGATCTTTGTCTACGGTCTCATCCCTCAAATCTTTGCCTACGCCTGCAACTTCCCCATACAAAAGTTCCTCCAAGCCCAGAGCATAGTGTTCCCTAGCGCCTACATATCGCTGGGGGCACTGGTAGTGCACATAGTGCTAAGTTGGGTGGTGGTGTACAAATTGGGAGGGGGCCTGTTGGGCGCCGCGTTGATTTTGAGTTTTTCGTGGTGGATTATAGTGGTGGCGCAATTTGTTTACATATTGTGGACGCCAAGGTGCAAACGCACATGGAGAGGGTTTAGCATCAGGGCATTTTCTGGGCTGTGGGGCTTTTTGAAATTGTCTGTGGCATCTGCCGTCATGCTTTGCCTGGAGACTTGGTACTATCAAATTATAGTTTTGCTGGCTGGGTTGCTTAAAAATGCTGAAATTGCATTGGACGCTCTCTCTATTTGGTGAGCAAAATCAAAGCTATTAACTATAGTTAATTAGTTTGCCACTTAACCTTAATAATCAGATCAGAAGGTCCACTCACTCTTGCTCTGCTTAATTAGCACCACTCACAAAAAAACAACAAAAATCAAAATTTGGTAGCTACTAGTCTGGTAGCTGGGCACAACAACTAGTCAATTCATTTTTATTTATTTTTAAGCTTTGACCAAAGTCAATGTTTTATGAAACGCTCAGAAACTGTGTCTGTATTTCTTTCTACATGGTTTTCATGTGATGAGGAGGAAACATGCTTTGCATGCTTTCTTAAGCAGTTACAGATCTTAAAACCTGCCCTGCGTGCGTTCAAGTATTTGATATTAGCTAGCGTAGCGTCGTAAAATAGTGGTAGTCAAACTGCAAAAAGATATAAACAAAGTGTGTGTGCCTGTCAGATTGTGGTCAGCTGTGTCGTTTGTATTCGTATATATATATAATTGTTTTCTTTGTATTCTTTACGTCACAGTCACATGAAAAAATGTTGGACATGCATGTTTCACTATCTAATATCTAATAAAAATTATTATCTTTTAATTTATGATGGGTTATTAATTGATGCAGCATGACCATAACTGGATGGGTCTTCATGATTGCTGTGGGGTTCAATGCTGCTGCAAGGTCAGTAAATTTCACAAAACACAAGACATTACCGGATGCAGAGATAACTGTTCTTAACTACTTGAGCTAGCAATTATTTGAGAACTAATTGATGAATAAATAATTATGCAGTGTGAGGATTGGAAATGAGCTTGGGGCAGGACATCCAAAATCGGCAGCATTTGCAGTGGTGGTGGTGACTTCAAGCTCCTTCATCATATCGGCGGTGTGCGCCATAATTGTGCTTGTTTTACGACATGATATAAGTTATGTGTTCACTGAGGGAGAAACAGTCTCCAATGCCGTCTCAGACCTTTCCCCGTACCTAGCCATATCTATCGTTCTCAATGGCATCCAACCTGTTTTGTCTGGTACGTGTGATTGATCAAGTTTTATTTTCTTTTTTTTGTCGGTATGTGTTGGCAGACCATGAATGTCTAATAAATCCAGAAACCAAACAGTCAACGATCTAAAAGTCTACGTGATGGACTTAGTAGTTGAACATCAAGATCACACGACGTAGCCCTATTTTCGATCAAAATCTGCCTCTTCTGTGTGTCGTTTTTTGACTTTACCATGCAATGCAATGTGCGTTTTGGAGTGTCGTTCTGGATATATATTCCCTAATGTAGGATTCTATATTTTGGGCCAAAAACAAAAGGAGTGGCTGTCGGGTGCGGATGGCAAGCATTTGTGGCATATGTTAACGTGGGATGTTACTACATCATTGGGATCCCATTGGGTTGCCTTCTTGGATTCAAGTTCGATTTCGGAGCTCAGGTGATAATACTATTTTCCTATTTTTAGCACTTTAATTATATATATTGTTTGTGGTTTTATGTATAATTAATTTTAGGTTTGCTTTAATTCTGTCAGGGAATATGGACTGGCATGATAGGAGGCACTTTTATACAGACAATCATCTTACTGTGGGTCACATATCGGACTGACTGGAACAAAGAGGTTAGCCTAATCTATAATAATTAACTACTTTAATCTCACTATCAATTGGACAGTTATATTTAGAATAACGTTAAATAATTGTTTGCAGGTTGAAAAAGCACAGAGTCGTTTGGACACTTACGAGGACAAGAAGGATTCCGATGATGAAGTGCTGACCAATTAGTCGAGTTTTCAACTTGCTCTTTTCTTTTTTCTCTGGCGGACGTCGGGGAGGTTACATGAGTTTTGCTTGCTTTTTACGTGCATGGAAAGTTTTGCATTATTGTAATAACGTTCCTTTCCTTGATTAGGAAGGAAGTCCAAAAATATTTTAAACTTGATGAGGAGGAGAAAGGGTTTATTTTGTGGCTGGTCTGTTTTGTTGTATTAGGCTGCCCTCATCTTGTCATTTTGGGCCAACCTGCTTATATCAAATCCAAGAATTGCAGTTGGTCTGTTTTAGTAATTTCCACTGCAATGTGTGTGACATTGCAAAAGAAAACCTCTAGGGTCGACACGCGTAGGTCCAAACAAGTCAAAGTAAAAGCTAATTGAGAACAACAGACGTAAGAAGACAGCTGTTTTTCCATAACATAGAAAGAGAAATCGAGTAGCTAAATCATGCCATGCGTCACAAAATTCGCCTCATGAAACACATATGATTTATTTTACTAGTGCGACAACCAGGGCTCATCATCAGTGCCCACTGCCCAGCAAGCAATGATGCATGCGCTTAAACAGACGACCCGTCAATACTGATCAATTTTAAATATTTCAACTGATGACGAAAACAATGGTTTCTCCTTCATTTAGAAGAATTTAGAAAGGGAATTTATCTCAAAACCGCTTATAATCAAATCAGGATTTTGATAAGAAATCGAATTTTACTTCAAACATTTAGACAATGACATAGCTGATCTATATGTTTGTAAATTAATTTTGTAGTTAAATAACATAAGAAAAATAAGAAAATTGAGTTTCCATTACATTACGAAACTTGTAATAACTTTTATGTATAGTCTTTAGTAAGAGGTTTTAATTTCAAATCTTTCTTCTAATTTATATAAAATAAAATACAAAAAGATTAGCGCGATGCCCAAATAAACTTATTTCCATCCCCACATCTTGTCTGGCTATAGTTGTTGCTTTTTAACTTTTCATCCGCCTGCATCATTCATCTGGGCAGCTTTCTTTCACTTTCCCAGTAGCCCGGGGGCATTAATCATGTATTGCCTTTCACTTTCAATGTTGTTTCATTAATTCTGGCTCCCGTGCTATGGAAAAAACTTATTCTATAACGAGGGTATCACTGTTTTGTTATTCCCGGCTAATAACACAATAACATGTGCAAAAGTTATTTCACGTGTCATTGTGTTATTGATTGGGGATAGCGAAAAGTTATATTCCCGTTGCATGAGAGTTTCCCTCCATGCTCTACTATGTACTAGCTTCAGTTTCAATAAAGTACCAATTGGTATAGTCCAACTCCTTGTAAGTAAGCCCTTGTAATATTTTCTAATTTTCCAATGTGTTGGTGGAACATTTTTATATTTACATTTTCACATGTCATTGCACGTGTGACGAATTTTCAAATTTAATACGTGGATAATATATAGTGGATGACGTGGAGCACATATAGGATGTAACCATTAGGCTTTCACATGTGAACAAACCTATTTTGATGTCATGAAGGAGATTGAGATTCCACCCAAAATCAGACCCCAAAAAAAAAAAAAAATCACACATCGTATCGAAAACAAACTTGTTCTCTTACATGGGGCCTTGTCGTTTAGTATAATTGCTCCTCATTATTAATCCTTCCAAGCACCCATTTCCTCGATATATCAAATTTTTGCAGATGCCACAAACACCTTGATTGTATAGTTGTAAGTCCAAATGGTCAATGATCAAGACCAACTCCGCCAACCCATCTTAGACTCCGAACCCGACTCAACAGCACTCGAAGCCTCCAACCAAGGCGATGGCTTGGAGTCTCCACTTGAGAAGGTGCTATCTGACACCCAACTGCCCTCCTTCAAGAGACTCCGCTTGGCCACATGGATTGAACTCAATCTCCTCTTTCGCCTTGCAGCCCCTGCCGTCCTGGTTTATGTCGTTAACAACTTCATGTCACTTTCCACTCGTGTCTTCGCCGGCCACCTCGGCAACCTTGAGCTCGCTGCAGCCTCCCTTGGCAACAGCGGCGTCCAACTCTTCGCCTACGGCCTCATGGTACACGTCCCACAACCTTAACTCTTGTTATGTTTCACTCTGTCAACTAAGAGTTGACGTGTCAAATTGTTATGTTTCACTCTTGTTATGTTGTCATTCTTATCTTTTGCCGTCTGTCTGGGTCTTGTCTCATGCAGTTAGGCATGGGAAGTGCGGTGGAGACTCTATGTGGACAAGCCTACGGTGCCGAAAAATATGACATGTTAGGCATATACCTCCAAAGAGCAACCATAGTCCTAACCCTCACAGGCCTTCCACTGCTTCTCATCTTCCTTCTATCCAAACCCATCTTGATCTTATTTGGTGAGACACCAAAGCTGGCTGCAGAAGCCGCCGTTTTCGTCTACGGTCTCATCCCACAAATCTTTGCCTACGCCATCAACTTCCCGATGCAAAAGTTTCTTCAAGCCCAGAGAATTGTGGCCCCAAGTGCCTACATATCAGCAGCTACACTTGGAGTGCATATACTGTTGAGCTGGGTAGCTGTGTACAAGTTGGGCATGGGGTTGATAGGTGCGTCGTTGGTTCTGAGCTTGTCGTGGTGGATCATAGTTGGGGCCCAGTTTATTTACATCCTAAAGAGCAGTCGGTGCAAGGAGACGTGGAGTGGTTTTAGTTTGCAAGCGTTTTCTGGGTTGTGGGATTTTCTGAAACTATCGGCTGCGTCGGCTGTGATGCTGTGCTTGGAGACTTGGTACTTTCAGGTGCTAGTGTTGATTGCTGGGTTGCTTGAGAACCCTGAGCTCGCGTTAAATTCTTTGGCCGTATGGTAAGAACAAAAATCATCTGGTGGTGATGCCTAATTAATTTTCATTGTCTACAGTAACTTCAAATAAAAATATGGGTTTGACTGGGACTACCGAAATATCGAAATCATAATGATTGGTCATCATCAGTGTTTTTATAAGGACATCCATGAGATGAGACCGCAAGACATTATTGATCACAAAACGACACATGTCATGAGTCATTCCCCAATTTTTTCTATCACACAGGAACATATATATATATAGACATGTCTTTACTTTTTGGTTGGACTATATATAGAATATATAGATACACATATGTCATCCACCCATCAAGTCCTCTTCTCGTAGACTCTATAGCCAAGGAATTTGTGGTCATCACTCTTAAATCTAATCCAAAGGTGGATAAAATATTTATTTTAAATTCAAGAATGATGACCACAAACTCCTTGAATTAAAGGGGCATGCATGTATACACGTAGAAATTTATGGATTTAATTTTAGTGTTGGTTTCGTGGCCTTATGCATGCAGCATGGCGATATCTGGATTGTTGTTCATGGTTTCAGTCGGGTTTAATGCGGCTGCAAGGTATAATATTGGATTAATTATAAAAATAATTAAGTGTAATATTATGGATATCAAATTAACATTCAGTTAATGATATTGTATATATGTGGGAACAGTGTGAGGGTAAGCAACGAGCTAGGTGCTGGGAATCCAAAGTCAGCAGCATTCTCAATTCTAGTGGTAACAATTGTGTCGTTAATGATTGCTGTCGTGGAAGCTGTGGTTGTGCTCTCCTTCCGTGACGTAATCAGTTACGCCTTCACCGACGGTGAAACAGTGGCCAATGCCGTCTCCCACCTCACTCCTTACTTGGCCATCACTCTTATCCTTAACGGAATTCAACCAGTCCTGTCCGGTAAGCACTCTTATCCATCCAGCTAGCCACCATCAATCAGGGATCAAATTGGATTTTAATTATAGTTATATCCGATATGATATCTTTTTGGCTGGTGTATTGTAAAGACAAGACTCTAGAGTCATATGTGTGAGGCTGGTGTATATAATAATATATATATGTAAAGACAAGACACTAGAGCGATATGTGTGAGGTGTCAAATGAGTCGATCCGACCTGACACGAATATGTCAAAAGCACGATTTTAAATAGGCCGGCTCAATTCAGTTTGACCCGTTTAAGACCTCTTCGTGTGATATTTTTTCCACTTGATTGAACACTAATTCTTGACTCGTCGTTGTGATCATATAAGAAGACAACATAAGTATATTTCAAAATAGTGGTCCATCTGCAGAGAAAATACACCAAGTTAATCAACATATATATATATATATATATATATGGTATTGAATTGAATTGCAGGGGTGGCCGTTGGATGTGGATGGCAAGCATTTGTGGCGTATGTGAATGTTGGATGCTATTACGTGGTTGGGATCCCAATTGGTTGTCTTCTTGGATTTAAGTTCGACCTTGGTGCGGAGGTAACTATATATAATAATACTTGTTCCAACTTAGCATACATTGATTTTTTTTTAAATTTAATAAGAAAAATTATTTTATGCCATGTGCATGTCAAGTGCCACTGAATTGGACAGGAAAATGTTGGGTTAAGAAGGACAAACTGCATGAAAACTTTGTTTTGAATATGTGAAAAAAGTAATTGGAAATGAACATGCAGGGGATCTGGTCGGGGATGATAGGAGGAACATTCATGCAGACTATCATCTTACTGTGGGTAACATTTCGAACGGACTGGAACAAAGAGGTAATTTCAATGAACATTCTTGCACATGTTAAAGTTTTCCTAAATAGGAGAATCGAGCCTTTTGACAGTCCACAATGATTGAAGCCCACTCTTGATATTCCTTTTAAGGGTGGTTTAGTATAACGGACTGTCGTAGACTTAACTAAATATTGGTACTATTTTGGATTGGCATAAGTTGGATAACACTTGTACAACGTTTGGTATATATTTGATTGGACAAGGACAATTTTTTTTCCAACTTTTCTTCTCTATCCATCTCTTTCCTTGTCTTCCTCTATGCTTCTCTTTCATCTTCTCCATTTTCTCTCCTCTTCTTTTGTCTAATTTTCTTTTTTGAAAATTTTCTCTCCTCTTCTCAGTTTTTTTTTTTTTTTTTTTTTGGCGTGGAAAATTTTATCCTCTCCTCTTCCTCTTCTATTATGTCTTCTCCTTCTTGGGCGACTGTGGCTGGTGGTCATGTTTAGTGGTTGTGGATGGTGGTCGTTGCTGGTGGTTGTGGTTGCCGCTTGGTGGGTCGGTGGTTGTGAGGCGATTGGGTGGGGTTGGTTGCTTGTTGCTTGGGTCAAGACTATTAGTCCCTCCTCTCTAGACAAGTTTCGCTAAGAACACTTAAGGAGGTGTTTTTGGTGGGCTTAGTATTAGTTAATCTCACTTAAAATTAGAGCCGTATAAAATAAATATGGGATAAAATCTTAACCAAGCTGTTAGAGACCCTTCATATTCATGACAGTTACAGCAAGTTAGGGAGATTTCTGTTACATTTGTTAATACCCATCATTGCCTTGTTGTCTGTTACAATTCGGATATAACTCCCAGACCATTGCAGCTTATATAAAATCCATGTAATACTGTGTATTTAGATATGAAAAGAATCTGTTTCTACATGGTATCTAGAGCCTCCATTTTTCCTTAAAAATTTTCTGCTTCTCTTCCTTTCCATGGCGTCCTCCTCCTCCTCCTCCTCCTCCTCCTCTTCGTCTAGTGTTCTCTCCTTCCCCAATTTCTCTACTCTTGTCTCCACCAAACTCTCGGAAACCAATTACCTTCTTTGGGAAAGTCAAGTTCAACCCTATCTTATTGGGCAAAATTTTTGGCGATTCATCGATGGTTCTCACCCATGCCCTCCTGCTGTTCTCACTCCCTCCACAGACAAAGCTGTTGACACTGCTCAGGCCCTCGTGGCTCCTGTCCCTAACCCAGAATATCTTACCTGGTATCAAACCGATCAATCTCTTATCAGTATTCTTCGTTCCACTCTCACCGAGCCGGTTCTTGCTCAAGTTGTTGGTCTCACCACTTCCCAAGCAGTCTGGGATTGTCTTCGTCAGAACTTTTCTCAACAATCTCTTGCTAATGCCACCCATCTCAAGTTTCAACTTCTCACCATCACCAAAGGGACTAAGACAGTTTCTGAATATCTTGCTCTTGCCAAGAGCTTATCTGATCAGCTGGCAGCCATACGTGCCCCAGTTTCCTCTGATGATTTGGTCAGCTATGTGATTCGTGGCTTGGGCCCCGACTACGCCATGCTTATCACTGCTATCCTGCAATTTCCTCCCTTACCTACCTTTGCTGATCTTCGTGCTCGTCTCCTCGCCTTCGATGCTCAACAATCTCTCACTACTCTCATGGCCTCTTCACCACCACCGCAAGCCTTTTATTCCTCCCATCCCCCACCTTCTCGTTCTGGCCATCCTCGTGGTTCCCGTGGTGCACGCCATGGTTCCCAGTTTCACCGCTCTGGGCCTTCCTCTAGTGCCTCAACCCGTCCTACTTTTTCAAGTTCACACCAGCCTCATAACCGGTCATCCCGCTCCTTCCAGCCCACCCCTAGCGTTTTGGGGCCTCCTCCGACACCACGCCCCTCTCTTCAATGTTGGAACTGCCAACAATTTGGCCATATTGCTGCTCGGTGCCCACTGTCTTCTCGTGATGCTGACTTCTCTCCTCATTTTGCTGGCATGCATATCTCTCAAACTTCTGACCCCAATTGGTACTTGGACTCTGGTGCCACCAATCACATGACCAATGATGCCCGCACATTGACAAATGTCTCCTCCACTTCTGATCAAGTCCTCATTGGTAATGGTGCCTCCCTTCCCATTACTCACTCTGGTAATGTCGCCTTTTCCTCTGGCTCCTTTGCCTTTAATTTATCCGATGTCCTTCTCGTTCCCTCTCTTCACAAAAATCTTATTTCTATCGCTCAACTTACTCACGATAATCCTGTTAGTATTACTTTTGTTTCTTCCGGATATGTTATTCGACACTTACCCATAGGCGTTATTCTCTTTCAGGGCCGATGTAGTGATGGCCTTTATCCGGTCTTGCCCTCCCTTGCCTCCAAGTTGGTTTCATGCTCCAAGTCCGCTTTCTCTTCCACCGTCTCGTCGTCATCCCTTTGGCATCATCGTTTGGGTCATCCGTCCAATAAAGTGCTTAGTGCCTTAGTCTCTCAGTCCTTGTTAGGTTCTCCTTTTCGGTTATCTAATAATTCATGTAGCCATTGTGCCTTGGCAAAGTCAGTTCGTCTTCCTTTTTCATCTCGTGCCCATTGTTCCCATGAACCCTTTCATTTAATACATTCTGATGTTTGGATGTCTCCAGTTGCTTCTTTTTCTGGTTTTCGGTATTATGTACTTTTTACTGATGATTTTACTCGTTTCTCATGGATTTTTCCTATGCGACTTAAATCGGAAGTCTTTCATCATTTTTCTACATTTGTCTCTTATGTTGAAACCCAATTTTCTATGCATGTTAAACAGTTTCAAAGTGATGGAGGAAAGGAATTTGATAATGGAAACTTTAAACAATTTTGTGCTTCCAAAGGTATTATTCACCGCTTCTCATGTCCCCATACCCCACAACAAAATGGCCTTGCTGAGCGCAAACATCGCCATATTGCCGACATGGGTCGTACCTTACTTCTTACTGCCCATCTTCCTTTTACTTTTTGGGTTGAGGCCTTTTGCACTGCTGTCTACTTAATCAATCGTCTTCCTACCCCGCTTCTCAAGTGGGACACGCCTTTTCGGCGGTTGTTTCGGAAAGACCCGGATTATTCTTTTATCCGAACATTTGGGTGTACATGCTATCCGTATCTTGGTGCTTATGTTTCTCACAAGTTACAACCTCGTTCTCTTGCTTGTGTTTTTCTTGGCTACAGTGCAAATCATCGCGGATATCGCTGCTATCATCCTCCCACCGGGCGTGTATACCATTCTAGACATGTTGTCTTTCACGAGCATGATTTTCTCTATTCTGCTCCTACCTCAACGCCATCACATGCCACAGCTGCCAATGGTTTGGTCTCTGTTCCAGTCGTCACAGCTTCCTCCCCACTCCATGGGCCTGCTGCCTCTCCTCTAGATATTGGGCCACAGTCACTTTTGGAGCCCATTTCCCCCCTTACACAGTCAGCCCATGTGGAGCCACCTGGTCTTGTGGCCGCCAACTTGAATTCATCTCCATCACCTGCTCTGGTCATCACCCCAGCATCCGCACCAACAGCTGCCACCCATCTCTCGGCTCCAGCCCCCTTGGCTCCAGCACCGACCGACTCCACACCTGTATCGGCTACAGCACCTCCCTCTCCGTCTGCTCCAGCACCATCGCCAGCCGTCGCTCCACAACTCCCGCCTCCAGCACAGGTTTCCGACAGGCCTCCTGCTCCTCCCTCTGCTCGGACAAGCCCAGTTCACACACGGTCCAAATCCGGCATCTTCAAAACCAAGTTTCGTTCTAATTTCATGGTTCGCTATCCTATTCCTTCAGCGTTCCTTGCTTTGGCTGATTCTGATCTTGAGCCTACATGCTACACCCATGCCTCTCGGTTTTCTCATTGGCGACAAGCTATGTATGATGAGTTTAATGCGCTTCTTAAGCAGGGCACTTGGTCATTGGTTCCCTTGCCCCTTTCTGTTCGTGCTGTCGGTTGCAAGTGGGTTTTCAAAATCAAACGCAACTCTGATGGAAGTATAGAACGTTACAAGGCCCGTTTGGTGGCCAAGGGTTATCATCAACAACCAGGCATTGACTATTTTGATACCTACAGCCCTGTTGTCAAACCTACCACTATTCGCACTGTACTAAGTCTTGCAATCTCTTCTGGTTGGACTCTTCGTCAATTAGACGTCAACAATGCGTTCCTTCATGGTACTCTTTCTGAGGACGTATATATGCAGCAACCTCCTGGATTTATTGATCCTACTCGGCCCCAACATGTTTGCAAACTCCATAAAGCTCTCTATGGCCTCAAACAGGCTCCTCGTGCATGGTTTCAGCGCCTCAGCTCTTTCCTCATTTGTTATGGGTTTCTCCAAAGCCGTGCCGACTCCTCCATGTTTATTTTTCGGAACAACTCTCACATGATGGTCTTACTTCTTTATGTCGACGACATTGTTCTCACCGGTAGTAGTACTTCTTCCCTTCTGAATTTCATTCGCATCTTGGGCACTGAATTTGATCTCAAAGATCTTGGGCACCTCAATTATTTCCTGGGTATGGAGGTGACTTATTTGTCTGGTAGTCTTCATCTCACACAGAATAAATATACCATTGATTTACTCCAACGCAGTAACCTGTTGGAGTGCAAGCCTTGCTCCACACCCATGGCCTCGAAAGGCTCCTTATCCCGCACCACTGGTCATCCTCTATCTGACCCCTCCATTTATAGGCAGCTGGTTGGCACTCTCCAGTACTTAACTCTCACTCGTCCGGACATTGCCTACGCGGTTCAATTTGTGTCTCAGTTTATGGGCTCTCCTACTGATCTTCACATGGAAGCTGTCAAACGCATTCTTCGATACCTCAAGGGCACTCTTGGTCATGGTTTACCTTTCCATCCGTCCCCCCACTCCACCATTCTTGTTGCCTATTCGGATGCTGACTGGGCAGGTTGCCCCGATACACGTCGCTCAACAACTGGCTATTGCGTGTTCTTAGGGTCCAATTTAATTTCCTGGAGTGCTAAGAAACAACGTACGGTTTCCCGCTCTAGTGCCGAGGCAGAATACCGCGCCCTCGCCTATGCCTGCGCTGACACCATTTAGATACAGGGTCTCCTTCGTGAATTACACTTCCCGCTCCACCACCCCGTTCTCCTCAATTGTGACAATCTCTCTGCGACTTACATGGCTGCCAATCCTGTTTTTCATGCCCGCACGAAACATGTTGCTCTTGATTATCACTTTGTTCGCGAACGTGTTGCCTCCGGCACCCACAAAGTTTCCTTCATCCCCTCTGCTGCTCAGCTTGCTGATGTCTTTACCAAAGGCCTTCCTACCGACCGCTTTGCTCGCCTTGTCTCCAAACTTGTCTCTCCTCCGCCGCCAAGTTTGCGGGGGAGTGTTAGAGACCCTTCATATTCATGACAGTTACAGCAAGTTAGGGAGATTTCTGTTACATTTGTTAATACCCATCATTGCCTTGTTGTCTGTTACAATTCGGATATAACTCCCAGACCATTGCAGCTTATAATCCAATCCAAACTTGCACGGTGTAACAAACACCCCGTTATTGTGCTTAAAGCCTATTAGAAACCTAGTTGGAACTTGAACAGCTCAACATGAACTGAATTGGAATTGTGTTTAAATCAGTCATTCTCTTCTAAAAAATTAGACCCACCAAACATGGCATTTAATCATTTGCACATCTTAATTATTTTGAGGTATCGAATTGTTTTTAGGTGGAAACAGCCGGGAAACGTTTGAAAAAATGGGAAGACAAGAAGCTGCCTCCTCCTCTTCTGAAAAGCTGATGTGCTCAAATTTAAACAAGCTTTTCTAGTCTGTTGTTGCTCGATCGGGACAACCCAACTTCATATTTTACTGAATAATTCTGATGATCAAATACATTTGTAATGTGTTAATAAACATATGGGAGTCGAATGGTGTGCAAGTCAAAATTCTTTTTAATTGAACTAGACGTCTTTTGGCAGAACCATGTCCATTTTTTGTGGGTCTGATTTTAAATGAATTGGTTGGTTAGCTTCCTAGTCCATGCTACTAGTAAATGCGCCAATCAGGTCTCGTCAGTGCCCAGCAACGCAGCAATGACAAGTCACAATCAATTGAAAGTAAGTATAAATGTTGAGTAACTATAAAAATACAAATCATGAACTTAAACGGACGACCCGTCACCTCAATACTGAATGCATGATCGATAAAGCATATTTCTCCCCTTTATATATTTTTGCAACTTCATATCATATATATTAGGGCTTTATAGCCTGATGCCGAAATAAACTTATTTCCTCCCACATCGTGTCGAAAAAGAATTCCTTGCCGTACCGTCAATATTATTCTTTCCAAGCACCCATTTCGTTTTCGTCCAACAAAAAAAGCAGCCATTTGCTGGATAGATCAAATTGTGGCAAAGCCTCCACAAACACCATAACCATAGTTTGTTAGTCCAATATGGTCAATGATCAAGACCAACTCCGCCAACCCATCTTAGACTCCGAACCCGACTCAGCAGCAGCCGAAGCCTCCGGCCATGGCGATGGCTTGGAGTCTCTACTTGAGAAGGTGCTATCTGACACCCAGCTGTCCTCCTTCAAGAGACTCCGCCTGGCCTCTTGGATTGAACTCAAGCTCCTCTTTCGCCTTGCAGCCCCTGCCGTCTTGGTGTATATCGTTAACTACCTCATGTCACTTTCCACTCGTGTCTTCGCCGGCCACCTCGGCAACCTTGAGCTCGCCGCCGCCTCCCTCGGCAACAGCGGCGTCCAACTCTTCGCCTACGGCCTCATGGTACACGTCCCACAACCTCAACTCTTGTTATGTTTCACTCTGTCAACTAAGAGTTGATGTGTCACATTGTTATGTTTCACTCTGGTTATGTTCTCATTCTTATCTTTTGCCGTCTGTCTGGCTCTTGTCTCATGCAGTTAGGCATGGGAAGTGCGGTGGAGACTCTATGTGGACAAGCCTACGGTGCCGAAAAATATGACATGTTAGGCATATACCTCCAAAGAGCAACCATAGTCCTAACCCTCACTGGCCTTCCACTGCTTCTCATCTTCCTCCTATCCAAACCCATCTTGATCTTATTTGGTGAGACACCAAAGCTGGCTGCAGCAGCCGCCGTTTATGTCTACGGCCTCATCCCACAAATCTTTGCCTACGCCATCAACTTCCCGATGCAAAAGTTTCTTCAAGCCCAGAGAATTGTGGCCCCAAGTGCCTACATATCAGCAGCTACACTTGGAGTGCATTTAGTGCTGAGCTGGGTAGCTGTGTACAGGTTGGGCATGGGGTTGATCGGTGCGTCGTTGGTTCTGAGCTTGTCGTGGTGGATCATAGTTGGGGCCCAGTTCATTTACATCCTAAAGAGCAGTCGGTGCAAGGAGACGTGGACTGGGTTTAGTTTGGAAGCGTTTTCTGGGTTGTGGGATTTTCTGAAGCTATCGGCTGCATCGGCTGTGATGCTGTGCTTGGAGACTTGGTACTTTCAGGTATTAGTGTTGATTGCTGGGTTGCTCGAGAATCCTGAGCTCGCGTTAAATTCTTTGTCCATATGGTAAGAACAAAAATCATCTGATGCCTGCCTAATTAATTTTCACTGTCTACTGTAACTTCACCTTTATAGTTAGCTAGCTATTGAAATCACAATGATTGGTCTAACCCTAATTAACTAAAAGAGAAAGTAAAGTCTTTCTTTCCTTGGGACTTTTCCTTTTTCCTGATGAACATGCATTACACCTTTTTTTTTTCAAAAAAAATTAAACAAGTTAAAGCTTTCTACAATAAATATGTACAACCCTACGGGGTCGTTTGGTACACAGGCTTGGCTTGGACTGGATTGGACTAAATTTAGTACCATGTTTGTTCATTTAATTCTAGTCTTAGATGTGATTGCTAATACCGGGCCCACCAAAAATACCTCATTAGGAGGGGACTACTAAACCCATGTAGAAAGGGAGGATTAGCTAGTCCTATGTTCACAATATATAAGATGCATATATTATATTATAATACTAATAACATATATTATTATTATTATTATTATTATTATTATTATTACATACACATATACTATAATGTACATATATACATGTATATACACATATACATGTATATTACGAGCCCGTACAAGACTGAAGGACAGACAAGACAATTAAGGACATTATCATTATCCTGCGTAAAGGACAGCCCCAGGCCCCAATGTAAGTGTAAGAGCTCCTTTCCATTATTGCCATCATTCACTCATGCATACGGAGTTCACCCAATTCCTTATATAAACACGTAATTAACCAAATTAAATGTTCAAGTAGGGATATTTCCACCCACTTAT
Organism: Prunus persica; assembly: GCF_000346465.2. Classification (NCBI taxonomy): domain Eukaryota; kingdom Viridiplantae; phylum Streptophyta; class Magnoliopsida; order Rosales; family Rosaceae; genus Prunus; species Prunus persica. The sequence goes on from NC_034012.1 coordinate 1,054,534, forward strand.
TTATTTAGGTATATATACGTGTCTAAATGTATAAATTTGTGGATTAGTAAGTAATAATTAGTGTTGGTTTCGTGGCCTTATATGCATGCAGCATGGGGATATCTGGATTGCTGCTCATGGTTTCTGTCGGGTTTAATGCAGCTGCAAGGTATAAAAATAATTGATCGTATTTGTTGAATAATTAAGTGTAATGTTATGGATATAAGATTAACATACAGTTAATGATATTGTATGGGAACAGTGTGAGGGTAAGCAACGAGCTAGGTGCTGGGAATCCAAAGTCAGCAGCATTCTCAGTTCTAGTGGTAACAATTGTGTCGCTATTGATTGCGATCGTGGAAGCTGTGGTTGTGCTCTCCTTACGTCACGTCATCAGCTACGCCTTCACCGATGGTGAAACCGTGGCCAATGCTGTCTCCCACCTCACTCCTTACTTGGCCGTCACCCTTATTATTAACGGGATTCAACCAGTCCTGTCCGGTACGTAAAATCTTATATACTCCGCTAGCTAGCTATACCATCAATTTGGTATAGTGAATTCGGGATCATATTGGGGTTTGATTAGTTTTATATTATCCGATATGATACTTTTGGCAAAACACTAATGAAATGTGCGTGATATTGTTTTTGCTTTGATTGAACTAATAATTTAAGCAAGAGAACATAATTATACATCAAAATAGTAATCTATATATTTCCAACGGGTGAAATTGATCAGCATATATATAATTAATTAAATTGTATCAAGTAATGTAGGGGTGGCTGTTGGATGTGGATGGCAAGCATTTGTGGCGTATGTGAATGTTGGATGCTATTACGTGGTTGGGATCCCATTAGGCTGTCTTCTTGGATTTAAGTTCGACTTTGGTGCTGAGGTAACTATATAACGGAAAGGCTATAATGAGGAGTTTAGAGTAAGGAGTTTATTTGAGGGGTTCAACCGCACCATCAACAAATGTAAGGAAATCAATGGACTTAAACTTTTGAAATGATTTGACGGTGGCATTGAAACCCTCAAATAAGCTCCTCACTCTAACTCCTCATTGTAGAAGCTCCCACTATATAATACTACTTCTTCCAACTTAGCATACATCGAGTTGGACAAGAAAAGTAGGGTGAAAAAGGAGAGGTGACAAAACTATCTTTTGATTTTGAATGTACAGGGGATCTGGACAGGGATGATAGGAGGAACATTGATGCAGACCATCATCTTACTGTGGGTAACATTTCGTACGGACTGGAATAAAGAGGTAATTAATAACTTCAATGAATATGCTTTGTGAGAAATACTTGAGCGCATGTTCAGTCAAAGCTAAATTTGGCACCGCAGAACAGAACATACCAAAGTTTCCTCAATCTTAGTAGTAGCCCTATCAGGCCCAACTGTAAATATATTCCAGAAACCAGTCTTGAACCGTCCACAATGATCCAGGCCCAAAATGTTGATATTCGTTTCATCGGGCTTGAAGCTCAATAAAAGACCTAGTTGGAACTTGAGCTCACTTCGACCTCGCCGTAGCAAGATGACTCGGCATGGACATGATTGAAGTTGTATCCAAGCCAGTCCTTCTCACCAGATGTGTCGTTTATTCACACTTGCGTATCTTAATTATTTTCAGGTGGGCACGGCTATAAACCGTTTGGAAAAATGGGATGACAGAAAAGAAGCGGCCTCCTCCTCCTCCTCCTCCTCTAAAAAGCTGATGTGCTCAAATTTAGACCAGTAGTTTTTTCTGGTATGCAGCCCAAATTTATATTTTACTGGGGAGATGATCGATTTCATGTTTGTATTCTCATTGGATCTCTGATTACCAATATCAAAGGCTAATAAGCTAGCTACGTTCGTACGTACAAGTAATGTGTTTAGATAGCTGTTGCATCGGGCTCGAGAAGTGATCGTGAGTTAGCTCAAGTTGATTAAATTTGAACACAAACTTATCCACAGATATATAATATAAGTCCGAGACCACATGGCTGAACTGAACATGCTGTCGTCCTAATCAATCACCTTGAAACACCTGTTGATTAATCTGGTGGAGCCGCCGAGGACCTGACGTGAACTGAACCCTCAAGAGTCTTGCCATATATGGTATGCATCATGCATGAGATGAAATATAAGGAAGGAGGAAATCAATGAGATAAAGGCGTGCCATGCATAATGAAACGAGCTTGCTACTTGCTGGAGATTAGCATAATTTATATTTATTTTCATAATATTATATGTATAAGATAAGAAAATGAGACAAAGCGCGTCAAGCATGAATTCAGCCGACGCTTGTGATTAATTATCTTAATTTAGTCAGCTTTGACGAACCTAATCAAGGCAACTTAATTAATTATAACATGGGTTTGTCAAGTCTAAGTAAATAATTAAAGGCGAAACCCAGAACTTTTCCAGACGGGAATTAGGCTAGTTGGATTTATGGGTTGGTCTAGCTCTGGGCCAGTTATATATGAAATAAATTGTGGAATTACTTGAGGGAGTTGACTTCTTTGCAAAAACTATGAATATCTTTGAAAATTGAAACAACATCTATAATTTATATCCCATAACTTTCCAACCTACCAGCCAAATCCCCAATAAAATAAGGTAAAAACACTTCAATACATTGCAGGGCAGCCATGTTATTGGTCAGTAAGTATAGCACGTTAATTAGATCCATATAACTATACTTAAGCCATAAGCTAGGCGCGTGCTTCTCCTTAAAATCATTTTAAATTATTTTAAGTGATTATAGAAAAGCACATTGGAGGTTCTTCTTCTCATATATAAATAATTTTGTGCCTCATAAAATCACTCCCAAACAAACCCTCATTTGTCTTTAATTATAAAGTGCTTAATTGTGTGCTCATTTGCATGTAATAATTTCCAAGCGTACGAACGAATGTTTGAACCCAAAATATCTTCAAGCCAAAGCCAAGCTGAGATTGCTTGTTTATGTGAAAAGAAGCATCAAGCAAGCAAACTATGTAACATCCCATATTATATTTATCTGTGAGCAAAAATCGAACACCAAAATTACAACCGGGTATTTCTAAAAACGATAAGAGACACAACACAACCAAAAGTGGTTCAATTAAGTGAACAAAGCTGGAAGACTGGCGCCAATGGTTCCCTCCCCGCGGCCAAACAAAGTCTTGCAAGTTTTCAGTTGACTAAAAACTTGCTTATAAACGCAGACTCTGGCTGCAGATATACTTAGCAGCATGCTCTTCCTCAACTTCTTTAATCTCCTCCCAATCTTCAGCTTCAACTTTCGTATTCTGATCCTCAAATTCACCGGCCTTCTTCGCGTTTCTGCTTGCTGCAACACTTTGTAGATCAAGAACTGCGCTCGTCGATGAATGACCTCTTCTGGGTCCTCCTTGTCCATCTTTGAGTAGGCATATGGCTTTCTGATCATAACAGCCATTTCCTTCAAGATATCGAGAGAGAGAGAGAGAGAGAGAGAGAGAGAGAGAGAGAGAGAGAGAGAGAGAGAGAGAGAGAGAGATTTAATGTGTTATGGTTATGTGAGCTGAGATGAGATTAATTAAGTGGGATTTATAGAGAGAGCCTTGAAGAGTTGGTAATGGAGGTGTAGGGTCAGGTCAGAGAGGAGGTCATATTTTTGCTGATGAAGCAGAAGCATGTGCACTAGTAATGTTTGTTTGTTTACACAAATAATGGAGAGAAAAACTGCAGGCACTGAGCTGGCCTTTAATATCATCTCCTTTGTGTGAATTAACTAAAACCAATTCCATTATAAAATTCAGTTTAATTTTCCATGATTAAAAAAGAAGGGTTCATTTAATTTGTCATGCAGAGTGCCTCAAGGTATGAACATCAGTAGATCACTACTGAATTATATGTTATAGAATAAAAAGATCTAATCCTTTGGTTTTGGATCAGATGCCATTTGGGATGTGAATGGTTGATTAAGAAAGGGGTAATGTGTACGTAAACCATGTGGTTCAATCAATTGGATGATCAAGAAATTAAGAGCAGTGATTGTGGTATTTAAGTATTAGTTCATGCATTTACTTAATCGATGCATACGACTTATTGAAAATTGTGTAGTTTACACTTCAAACCAGGAGAGTTTTTTACATAGGTACATGAATGTGTAAACATATAGTAATATCTCGAAATTCATTCAAATTTACTAACCGTTAACTTTTTGACTTACAAATTTTCGTTGTATCTTAACACATAGTATATTATTATTTGTTTTAATTTGAAAATATAAAATTGAATTAAGATTGTATTATTAGTCATTAAAGACCAGCTTTGCAAACATAAGCAAGCACACCGCCAGAGTAAAGTAGAGTTTAGGAAGTGAAAGGTGATGCAGGCTGGCCGTCATTGGATGATTGATGAGGTGAGCTCTGAAGTCAAAGGAAGAAGAAGAGGAAACATGAGGCTTGCCCATGTATAGAACAGACAAAAACCTCCACCGGCATGAGGGATCTTCGAAAATAAAAACTCATAAATAATTGCCATTAAATTAAATTATAGAAAGAAAAAAAGCTTTAAAGAGTCTGTACAGAGTGAACTCAAAAAACTAACGGGGATAGCAAAAGTTATTCCGATTAATAACATATTGACACGTGAAAAACTTATCATATGTATCATTACGTTATTCATCAGAAATAATAAAAAGTAATATCCCAATGACATGAGAGTTTCTCTCCCAAAGGAGACAAACATGTTGTCCTTCAAGTGGTTTCGCAGTGGCTTTTGATGAATAAGTCAACCCTCCAACGGCTTGGGCCTGACAAAAACAAGAGTGACGTTGTTGCCATTTTTAAATTCAAGGATGCAACAAGAGAACGATGACGTTTCATCAATTAAATCAGAGTATATTATCAGACCATGCTTGCATTCGGCATCATCATAGAGGCATCTATAATTAGTATTATTCATGTACAATTTATTTGGTTCAGTTTCGTACGTCTCTCATCCCCAAGTAGATATTCAGTTTCCTGCATGAACTAGGCATTCAATTATTTCATATTAAAGAATTTGTGAATGTTTAAATTATCCATTACTCAAAACTTATAAAGGTACTCATTGCAAGTTAAATTAGTTGGTTAGGGTAGTAAGTCCGGCTCTTTGCATTTAAGTTCGAGTCTTCTTTTCAATAAATAATAGTCCAAACTACTTTAAGTGAGTCTAATTTACAATAAGGAGAAGTCGAACTTGGGTAAAAGAGGACGAGCTGACTAAAAGAGACTCGAACTTAAGTGTAAATGAATGACGTAACATTTGTAGTGTTTTTTCAAGGTTAAGCCCAAGTTTTCCAGGGTTAAGGCCTTCCCCTGCCTTAGTGGGCTAGTTAAGATGCCCAACTCCTCAAGGAAGGGCAGACTGTAAGTAAGCCTTGTCCAGGCCCAACGCTTAGTGACAAGAAAGAATAATACACACCAAGACAAACCTCAGGCAGAAACGCTCGTTTCTGGAAAACTTGAAAAAAAATAAAACGCGTTATCTGAAACTGGAAGTGCTTTCACTGCCAAAATCTCAGATCGGCTAAAGCCCATGGCAACCTCCTCCGACAAGCCCCCGCCAGCTCCTTCACCGACCTCCGTCAAGCCCGAGACGCCGGGATCCGCCACTCCACGTCAAACCCAACCGAGCCCGAGCGCCGACGCTAACGTCATCCTCGTCCCCAGCTACTCCAGCTGGTTCTCGCCGGACCATATCCACCACTGCGAGGTCCGGTTCCTCCCGGAGTTCTTCGACTCTCGCTCTCCGTCCAAAAACCCTACCCTTTACAAGTACTACCGCAACACCATCGTCAAGCACTCCAGAGCTGTCAACCCTTCTCGGAAGCTCACCTTCACCGAGGCCCGCAAGGCTCTAGTTGGCGACGTCGGCTCCGTTCGGAGGGTTTTTGATTTCCTCGAGGCCTGGGGTTTGATCAATTACACTCCTTCCGCGCTCAACAAGCCCCTCCGGTGGGAGGACAAGGACAGCAAGGCCGCCGCCGCCTCTCATGGCGGCGCTGAATCCCCCTCCGGCGGTCCCAAGGACTCTGCTTCCGCTCCCAACAAGGAGAGCCCCAAGAAGAGGACTTGCAATGGCTGCAAGTCTCTTTGTAGCATTGCCTGCTTTGTTTCTGAAAAGGTCTGTCCTTTTCCAATGTCATTCTTTTGCTACCATGATATATTGGGAATTGAATTGATTCATTTAACATTTGTTGTAATTATTGGGAATTGAATTGATTAATTTTGATTTTGCTTGTAAAAAAGACTGACTTGCAATCCATTAGTGTCATATTGCTGCTATGGTTTCTGCAACTGATGTTTTGAATTTAATTGTTGGGAACAGAATGATATGACGCTGTGTGCAAGGTGCTATGTTCGTGGGAACTATCAGATTGGTGTGAGTTCTTCAGATTTCAGGCGGGTTGAGATCAATGAAGAGACGGGGAATGGCTGGGCTGATAAGGATACTCTGCATCTCTTAGAAGGCCTCATGCATTATGGTGATGATTGGAGGAAGGTTGCACAACATGTTGGTAGAAGTGAGAAGGAATGTGTTGCTCATTTTCTCAAGATTCCTTTCGGTGAGGAATTGAATGGAGATTTGGATTCTGGGAATTTGGATCACAAGCCTAGTAGTGCATTGCAGGACAATGCAGGTGATGCCGAATTCGGAATGGAGGGTAATGGTGATGGTACAACACCGTCTCTAGGTAAAAGAATGCGTCTCACGCCTCTTGCAGATGCGAGCAACCCAATTATGGCTCAGACGGCCTTTCTGTCAGCGTTGGCGGGCGTAAAGGTTGCAGAAGCTGCTGCTTGCGCCGCTGTAACTACGCTGTGTGGGGCGGATTATGAGACAAGTAGAATGAGTGCTGGATTTCGGGCTTCGAATGCAAGACAGCATGAAACTGATGCTGCATTGAATGGAGACACCAACCTAGATGCACTGGGGGCAAATTTTGTAGATGCAAATTCACAGCTTGAGAAGGAAGGGCTGGATGTGGGAAGAGCACTTTCTGGGATTACAGGGGTGCAGATGAAAGAGATCCAAGGGAAGATTGATCGTTTTGAGGCGTTGGATTTGCAGATGGAGAAAGAATGGGAACAACTGGAGCAAATGAGAAACATGCTCTTTGTTGACCAGATGACGCTTTTAATTCATCAAAGTTCTGCACCAAAAACTGCAGAACGGATGCAGGAGAAGAATGTAATAATAGATTGATTTTCCAATAGTTCATGTAAGCTATTTTTAGCCAGAACTGATGTATGAATTAATGTTTTCTTACATAGACGAATAATTCAGTGACAAAAACATAGAAGAACTTTGTCCCGCATCTTCCTACAGTGATGGATCCTACACTTCAGGCTATTAATACATTAGCTACAGGGCCTTTTAGCAATGACATTATCAGGCTTAATTCAGTGACAACTATAATACAGTTAAAGATTTACAATCAAATTCCATTAGGTCACGTGTCACATGTAAAATAAGTTGCCTTATCCACAACACTTTAAGCTCTGCTTAATATTAAGCTTCTTACTATTCTCTACAACAACAAATTTAAAAAAAAAATATAGAAGAAAAGAGCACACCTCCAATATAGAGATTACAGCAAACCAAATTGTCATGAACTCACGTCTGCTCTCTCTCTAGACCCTTCTGGTGGATATATGTCCTGTACCCATTCAATCTCTGCAGCACGGTACCTGAAGAGCACATCAAAAGATAAAAATATTGAACAAGAGCAGTAACTAAAGATCAAATGAATGGTTAGACATCTCATAAGACAACTCACCCATCTTGGTCCCAAGATCACCGTCGGCGACTTTCAATCTGCATGAAATGGTATTATTATAAGTATGTGAATGGATCATTAAAAAATAAACATCATAACTTCAAACAAAATACGTTCTGACATGGAAATATTTATCATAGATAAGCCTATTAGTTAATTTGCAACCTTGGGTGTATAAATAAAGACCAAAAATAAAGGATAATTGTTCATTAAATGAAAAGTAGATCAGTTTTAGCATTCATAATGTATTAAAACAATGTAAACAGAGAGCAAATTAAGAAGGAAAGGAGGAGGATGAAAGACCTACTCGGCAATTTCCACTTCACAAGCAAAACCAAGAAGAGTCAGTGATAACCTACAAAATTATAAAACAAGCCACAATCAGTGAAACTTAAACTTTGGGTCAAACTTTATATACCTTAAGAAAGTTTAAAGGGAAAGAAAAGGGACCGGTGACAATAATCTACCATTCTCATCCGACGGTTGCCTTCCATTATCCTCCTCACCTGTTGTTTAAGTGACAAGGTACAAGAAAAATCTATGAATGTTCAACAAAAACAACAAAACATATGGATCACACGGACTGTAGAAATGTACCAAGTAGGTATACAAAACTTGCCAGAAAAGTTTGTCAATATTGCTCTTTTGCAGAAAATAGAATCAGTAACAACAAAACACGCACCGACTGAAATAGGCGTGAACGACAAAAAGAATGCCCACAAGGAGTTGTGACAGGTTCAAGCGTAGTGTGCAGTCAAAGTCATCACTGCGTTCTGCTTTTCTTTGGCTCCTCCTCCTTGTGAAATTAGCTTGTATTCTTTGGCTCCTCCTGCTTTTCCTGAAGAAGATTGCTACAGAATACCACACAAAAGATAAAATAATATGACATTTTAGAAATTCACAAACCGAATATCATAGCATAGTCAGCTGATATTAAACAATATGTACTTAATATCTATGTTTCGTTAAATAAACATAATTCCTTCCAGTAAACAAATTACTCAATTTCTTTCTGGTTTTCTCAGCAACCAAAAAAGAGAAACCACACTCACCGAAATGTAGTCGTCCACGTCACCAGGCACGTACCCGGAGGACGAAGGCTCTGCCTCGGCAGATATTGAGAGAGCCCAATCCAAGCGAATCAAAGCAGCAGCCGAAACCGAAGAAAAAAAATCCAAGCTTGAGTTGAGAGAGGCTCAAGACTGCGAGTGCGAGCTTCGTGTTCGTTTTGAATATATTTAAAGAGTATGGCCGCGCGGCTATACTAGCCGGGCGGCTATACTATTCTCGAATATAAGAAGAGTATAGCCTGGCGGCTATACTATTAAAATATTCGAATAAATTCGAAAGGTAACGCCGCGCGGCTGTGCTTTTAAAATATTCAAATGCGTATAGCCGCACGGCTTTACTGTTCTATTTTATTAGAATATTTTAACAGTATAGCCATACGGCTATACTCTTTTAATATATTAAGTAAAGCCGCTCGGCTATACCATTTAAATATAGTTGAATATTTTTAAAGTATAGCCGCTCAGCGTTACCTTTTCGAATTTATTCGAATATTTAAAGAGTATAGCCGCGCGGCGATACTCTTTAAATATACGATATTTTCTTATTATTTTAGGGTTTATGGCTAAAGTTATTTCTTCAATTATTTTATTTATATAAGCAATATTGGGGAATGAGAATTTAAATTCTTTCCGATACCTCTCATTCTAATGATTTCCAGCTATTAGCCCATTAGGCAAGAATAAAAAATGAATTTATTTATAAGAAATAATACGGGTTAAACTCATAAATAAATAAATAAAGTGATCCACCAACATATTGTGGATCAAAGAATGTTGAATTTCATAGCATAAAATTTTTGTATATAAAAAAAAAAATTATTTCTTCAATTATTTTATTTATACAAGCAATTAACCAATCAAATCCCATCAACAAAATAATTAGCCAAACAAGGAACTATACTAACCCCATCATTTTGAAGTCCCTCACCTTAAAATCCCATCATTTTGAAATCCCCACTTCAAAATCCCATCATTTCAAAGTCCCTCGTCCAAACACAACCTATCAGAATTACATCTTCCCGCCAAAAAGATAAAAAAACCAGAGGCAATCTTACAATTGCGAACACACTGTTAAGCTTAAAATTTAATTTATAACAAGCATTATTGTCAATCAACAAGTAAAGTTATGTGCACCACAGTGCTTCTATCTCAATACGTTACAGTAGGTACTTTGACAGTAGAGGATACACATTTACAACAAATATCTATGTACATACTTTCCATCTTCGAACCATTTTCACAACATAGCTATCAGCTAAAACGTCTCTTGCAATCTACTTGAATTTGGTTGTAACCCATTGACAAAAAGATTGAATTTCCTCGACTCAGCTTATTTGCATAAACCATTGCTGTTGTCTAACCCACAGATCCTTCAAGCTTCAAACCAATCAATTGGTTCACCTCAGACCCAAACTCGTCAGGGAGCTCATTGAATACATCCTGGCAAAACCCGGATATCATAGCAGCCATGGCTTTCTCATAGTCGATTCCTCTTTGCTGAAAGTAAAATAGCTGGTCTTCACCAATTTTGGAGGTACTGGCTTCGTGTTCAATACGAGCTGAGGGATTCTTTACCTGTTAAACACATGAGATGAATTCATTAAGGAATTTAAAAAAAAAATTCCATGACAGTTTCACTTTCTATGGGCACTAACTGGATGAAAACCAACAACTTTGGAAAGGAATTTAGTAATTGAGATGAAACCAATGCAAAAACAGCCAATTGGCTAATCCTTGAACCAACCAAACCAACGAAAGAACTATACCATTTAATGCCATTATCAGCCAAAAAAATGTATTTACTGCAAATTATAGAGGCCAATTATGGCCATATATATTTATATAATTATAGCCTGAATGCAATTATCAGCCAAAAAATTGTAATGGCAGTAAGATTAGGACCAAATAACTTAAGAATTCTGTAATCGACCTAGAATATATTAGATTTTCACCAGATACAGGAAGTCTTGAATGTACTGAAAATAGTTTGAATCTAGTGCAATATGTGCCTAATGCAGTTTTTTTGGTCAATAAAGGCAGTGCTGTATCAGTGTGTCTAATCTTTTCGACTAACACTATTGACTAATCTTGGTAACCATCTTGATAGCATCTTAGACAAGCAAGTGACCTACATATTGAACACCAGACTCATCATACCTTTCTCCAAAAGCAAACCACCTTTTAAACTTTCTTCTCCAATTGCCAACACCAAACTCATGTGAATTATGGAAACAAATTACATTTGGCACAAGATGGGAGGGCCAGGGCTCAGTAGAAGGGCAGAGTAACACAAAGTAATGCAAGAATGTCATCCCATGATCAATCTAATTAACCATCACACTAAGGCAACCATGTAATAAAAAAAACCAACATACGTGATCTTAATGACAAAAACAAAAGAGGCAAGATCAAAGTAAATTACCTGGATATATGGGTATGTGTTGGCAGCTGCACTGTCTCCAATAAGCATTGAATCACACTGTGAGGAGTTTTTAGCATTATCTGCCTTTGATTGAACCTGTACAAGGCCCCGATAACAGTTCCTTGAATTCCCAGCTGATATGCCCTTTGAAATAATTCTACTTCTCGTATTTTTGCCTTTGTGTATCATCTTTGTACCTGTGTCTGCCTGTTGATAATTATTAGTCAAAGCTACTGAGTAGAACTCACCCACAGAATCATCACCCTCCAAAATAACACTTGGGTATTTCCAAGTAATGGCAGACCCTGTCTCCACCTGGGTCCAAGATATCTTTGAGCGAGCCCCAGCACAAAGCCCTCGCTTGGTGACAAAATTGTAAATCCCTCCCTTCCCTTGCTCATCCCCGGCATACCAGTTCTGCACTGTGGAGTACTTAATCTCTGCACCCTCACCACAGTACAACTCTACTACTGCAGCATGAAGCTGGTTTGTATCATAAGAAGGTGCAGTACACCCCTCCAAATACTCCACGAAACTCCTATCATCAGCCACTATCAAAGTTCTCTCAAACTGCCCCGTTTCCAATGCATTTATCCGAAAATAAGTTGAAATTTGCATCGGGCACTTAGTGTCTTTGGGTATATAACAAAATGATCCATCACTGAACACCGCAGAGTTCAAGGCAGCATAATAATTATCCCCAGTGGGCACAACTCTACCTAAATACTTCTTAACTAAATCTGGGTACTCCCTAATCGCCTCCGATATTGAACAAAAGATCACGCCTTTTTCCTCCAACGCCTTCCTATGTGTCGTGGCTATCGAGACACTATCAAGAACTGCGTCGACTGCAACATTAGCCAATCGATTCTGCTCATTCAACGGCACTCCTAATCTATCAAAGTACTTAAGAAGTTCTGGGTCTGCCTCATCGAGGCTATTCAAGGCGGGTTTCTTCTTGGGTGCTGAGTAATAACACATATCTTGAAAATTAATCACAGGATATCGATTATCAGACCATTTGGGCTCTTTCATAGTCAAGAATTTCTCAAAAGCATTCAATCTAAACTCAAGCATCCAATCAGGCTCTTCTTTCAGCGAAGAGATTAAGCGTATGGTCTCCCTAGAAAGCCCTTTTGGAATCGAAAACGAATCTATATCTATATTAAACCCAAATTTCTTGTCGTACTCACGGTTACGAAGAAATTCCTCGATTGAGAGCTTACCTTGTGAGACATCCGGGTAGATCGTTTTCGGGTCGTACCCAACATCTGCTCGGACCTTGAAGACCCTTTTCGGAACAGAGGTTTTCACGCCCGAAAGCTTCAAAAAATCGAGCTTTGGATGAAACCCTTTTGGGAGCAGCTTCGGTTGCTCTGAAGCAGCTTGAGGACAGAAGCTTGAAATACCGTTAGCTAACAGAGAAGCCATGGTTGTGGCTCAGACTTCAGAGAAAGTTGGAGAAGACGCGACGCGAAGACAAACACGAGATGAATTGAAGAATATTGCAAAAATTCGTGGCCATAGCTTTCGTAGCTATCTCGTGCACAACACACGTACCCTCTTTGCCTCTTGGGCTCTTGGATCTTTCGGTAGGCACACACATTGTAAAACTTGGGCCTTTAAGAGTGTCTAAGCCCATATCAACCCAGATGGGCTGAAAAACGTTACGGCCCACTAGACTTACGGGAACGTAATTCCCGCGTCCAAATACCTGGGAATAGGTTCCAGCGCCAATTCCTGGTTCAAAGAATCCCACGCCCAAACAGAGCCTTGTTCAGGGCCCAAAAAAATAAAGAAGCCCAAGAAAGAAAGAAAAAACAAATGAAATAAAATAAAGAACAGGAAAACGATTTTCCCACCATTGCCACGGATTTTGGATTTTCTTGATTGATTTGCGCTTCTCGTTTCCTCGCCAGCCACATGTAAGTGCTTCAACCTGTGTTAGCATTGTGGTTATTGTAATTTCTTTGGTGTTGCATTTTTGTTTTGATTTCATCAATGCATCAGTGAAATATTACTATATTTGATCTGGGTAGCTTTAGGGTTTTGATCTGAGGAACCAGGGAGACTCTTTTCTTTGTTTATGTGGGCTGATTCATGATGAGCTGAAATTACATGTTTGTTGGCTTGAGTGAGATGAGTAATGGAGTGGAAAAGAAGGACTGTTTCCATCAGAAACAGTATTCTATTTATTGTATTTCTTTTAAAAATTGAATATTTTTTTGGTGCATGTGTGCGTATGCATTTACGTTGTTAAATTCTTTATTGTTCATAGTGTGTCTGTTTTTGGGTTTATTTGCTTCCAAACATTTGTTTAGTTAACTTGGAGCCAGAGTGTTTATTTTAATATTTTGGTGTCCAAATTTGTTTAACACAAACTTGGAAAACTATCTCCTTCATTTATGCTTGTTAGTGCTTGTAATATTGAGTCTTCAATTCAATTATTCACACTTTCATAATCTAATTATTCTGAACTTATTTTGAATAAGAGATGTTTTGTTACTACCTCAAGGTTTCTGAAACTTGGGACATTGCAAACATTAGAGTTTAATCGTGTTATGAATGAGAATGCAAAGATACATAAAAGGAGAAACAATTATGTAATGGTGACCATGAAGAAAACATTGAGAGATAAGGAGATTGAAATATCTAATTAACTTATTTCATTTTATTGCTTAAAATCAAACCATGATAGTATCATTAAGTTCAATTATTGTATGCTGAGTAGTTTTATAATCTACTGTATTAATTAACATTTATCTCTTTGCAAATAATATATGAATTCCATTCCATATGTGCCACTGAAGGTCCTTTTAGGTTTTTTTCTCTGCTCATGGAAAAATAATTATGGATATCTTGGTGATATGGCGGAAAGTCTTGCTTCATGGGTGTTACATGTGGACGGGTTCTAGGGAATCGGTGTATCATCTATTATTACATTCTCATTTGGCCTAGGAGTGTTTTGGGGTTTATGTTGTCATTATTTAGAATTTTAATTGGATTATGTCAGGATATTGCTACTAGAATGGTGTCATAGCTTTGTGGGAAAATCTGATAATGCTTTACTATGTGTTATGTGGTACTTGTGTTTTGGGGGGAATGCAAAAGCTTTAGATGCTTTAGAACATTCAATCATGGAATTAAGGGGTCAATTGTTGAGATGGCTTTTGATTGGTCAAATTCCTTGGTAGATTTAGTTGCTTCCTTTCTGTTTATAAACTCTTGGATGCAGCTTCTGTACTAGGCTAGTTTTTTATTTTATTTTATTTAATAAATAAATTTAACTTACAAAAAAGGTTATCAAACAATGGTTCCTATATTAGTTTCTTAAATCTCTTAATGCTTCCGCGGCTTTGGGGAATTCAATTGTTAAAACTTCTAATCTGTAGCATTTACATGTTGGGAGATTCTTAGAACCACATAAAGAAAATGGAAGTATATGATTATGATTGTGAACTTTTCAATAGCTCCCTCAAAATTAAATATCATCAATGAACCAAAAGATAAAGCTAACATGGTTCTATACATGCATGGAATGATATATTATCTTTCAGTTGGATACTCACATTAATGCAGTAAGTGGAGCTGCCAATGCTTGTGCGTTGAGCCTGAAGTTTGGGGTGTCCAGAAGGAAAATTAGACACTACTCTGATTAATGGAATTCCATCAGTGAATTGCAGGATTTGGGGCTAGGAAGCAACTCTACTTGGGAATTCCTAAGGTTAACATGACAGGGGGTGGGGGTGAGGGGTGCGTCTGTTCTGGACTGTGCCTTTAGGAGGACATTCCTGCTTCTGAGGTTTGAATGCACTGGGCTATGATAACTTCGGAATAGCCAAAATTTGGACTACATTACAGGCCTGACACAATGTTTTTCCGAAACTTCCGGCCCAAATTCATAGATGTTTTTTTTTTTTTTTTCTCTCTTTTAGGTAAAATTGTTAATTATAGCTTTTACATGGGCTCTTCAAATGTGGATCTTTGCCATTTTCACTAGGGTTCTTTATAAATAAGAAGCTTTCATCTTTCTGCGCCGCGGACCCTCTCACTCTCTACTCTACTCTTCACCCCCCCCTAAGTAGTGTTGATAATGGCACAAGCGTTAAAGAGTCAAGACGGCTTAATCCTTCATCCTGATCATAAATCTTGGTGAGAATTCTGAGGCCTTGGCTCTGACTTTTTTTTTTTGGGTTAAAAGGATAAACATTTACTTTGTACATAAATCAATGGAGATGTAATGATCCAGAGAGATCTAGCTGAGGTCTTTTTCAAAGTAGACTTTCTTAGCATTTTTTCGGTGTGATTTTATATTAAATTTAATTGTTATATTTCTTGGTTATTGCATTAACTTTAAACTCTGTATAGATTTGTCAATCGATTGAGGTTGTATAAGTGGAGATCTGAAGATCCAGAGAGATCTATGTTTGGTCTTTTGCAAATTAGACTAAACATTTTTTGAGTGTGATTTTAGATCTAAATAAATTAAGTCAATCATATTTGTCTGTTGTTATGAAAATTTAAACTTTTGATAGATCTTTAAGTTGATTGAGGTGAAACAATATCATGGTGTTATAATTGGTAAAGAAAGAATAGGTGCTTCTCTATGGTTCAGGACCTTATTGTTATGATTGGCACTCATTTCAGTTTCATTTCTTTCCTTTTGTAGTCAATCATATTATAAATTTGTTGAACAATCTTATACTGTAGTCATATTCATATCATACTGTTTTCAGTTACCATTTGTTAAGGTTATGAGATTACCTTTTTCCTTGCAGGGGAGAATTTTAGAACTTGTGCGAAATCTGTTACTTTTGAGTGCTTATGTGCAGCATGAATCAACAGAGTCAAGGAACGAGCTCTTTATCTTCGCCGGACCCCCCTATGAAGCGAAAACGTGGACGCCCACGTAAGGATGAGAATCTTGTTCATGCAGAGAGCGCGACTGCAGGGCCTGGAGCTGAAAGTTTGAAGAAAAACAAACAGAGTACAAGTGATGATGTTGAGAGTGAAATGGTAGGTCAGGTAGTCACTGGAGTGATTGAAGGTTCATTTGATGCTGGCTATCTTCTCAATGTCAGGGTAGGAGACACCGACACTCAGCTGCGGGGTGTTGTATTTCTACAAGAGAAAATCGCTCCAATTACTCCAGCAAATGACATTGCTCCTCATATTAAGATGTGCAAAAGAAAAGATATTCCCATACCGCCTCTCAACCTGCAATCTCAGCTTTATGGTTCTGCCCGCCCATCAGAGCAAAGTAATAGGCAACCTGCTGAGGTGAAAAACCAAACACCTACAGTTCCAGACCAAACTCAATCCTCTATCCCTGGCATACCGGAGTCACTTGAAAGCAAATCTTTCTCCGTTATGATTCCTCCTGTTGATAATTTGCCGAAGAATGATGTAGGCCCTTCATTGGAAGGAAAAGTCATGCCACAACAAATTTTGGAGCCTGTAACTCATAGCCAATCTGCCCCTGCGATGGGACAGTCAGAGCTTAATAACATTGTTGAACAGAATAAAGTGTTGGAGGAAGTTGAAGCAGCCGAAATAATGGAAGGACCAAATAGCACAGAGGCCAACAAAGCATCAAAAACCGAATCAGCATCTGAACCAGTTGCTGACATACCAGGCATTGACGCGGTATGTAAGGATCCTGAAATTCAAACTCAGGCTGTGGATTCTGAAAAGAGTGCATTGGTTCATGATGAAGTAAGGAGCCTTGATCTTGAACTCAATCAAACTCCTGTAGTTGCTGAACCTGCAGCAACTGCTGTCATTCCAGCTGATGAAACCGTAGGTAAGGATCCTCAAATTCAACCTCAGGGTGTGGATTCTGAAAAGAGCGCATTGGTTCGTGATGATGTAAAGAGCCTGAATCTTGAACTCAACCAAATTCCTGTATTTTCTGAATCTGCACCAGTTTCTGTGATACCAGGCATTGAAACCATATGTAAGGATTCTCAAATTCAAGCTGTGGATGTGGGTCCTGAAAAGAATGCATTGGTTCATGAAGTGGCAAAGAGCCTGAATATTGAACTCAACCAAACTCCTGTATTTGCTGAACCTGCATGCGTTTTTTCTGATCTAGCCAGTAAACCAGTTGACATTGTGATGGAAGAACAGGCTTACCCTGCGCCAAAGCCCAGCCAGATGTTTGGGGGAGAGACTGTTCCATCTGAATTGAAGCTTGCATCTGAAGGATCTATTCCTCCTGGAATGGTTGAACCCCATATCTCTAGTTCTTCTGGTGCCATTAGCAATGTGGATTGTGATGTCGAAGATGTCATTCCACCTACACAATCTTAGACCCACGTTAAACAATGTGGTTGGGTCTGAGTTCTGTTTGTGACAGAAAAAGCAGGAGAGTTAGACAGATGATGCATGCCGTATCAGGGCTCTAGGAATAAACAGGTAAAAGTAGTTGCTAATGGTTTCAATTCTTAGGAGTATGACAAAGACACAGTTATAGTATCAGACTTTCTTTACTATTGACAGCTAAGGATGGTTATGGTTTTTGTTATCAGTTTATTCATTTCGGTCTGGTTCTAATTTTTACCGTTTGGATGATGTTGGTACTTGTTCAGTTGTTTGATGGTTATCCCTCCATTATCTTTGAAGGGCTTTCTTGCAGGCAACTAAGAAGTTTCTATACTTTTTGGTTTTCTCTTTTCCAAATCATGTTTTGCTTTGTGCGGTGTTTAAGTATCAATTGCAGGGTGACCTGCGTTCAGGTCGCTTTGTGCATCTGGAAAATGCGTTCCTTTTGGTACTACAGGACAGGTTAGATCTTGGATGCTGATAAATGATAAATTCCGTGACGCAATATGAGTGGAAAATCATATTGCGGCAGGCAGCGCCAACATGTTTTTTTTGTTTAGCTGAATGTTTGGATTTTGACTGGGGTTCTTTTATTAATCCATTAAAAGAATGGGATATCTTTGAGGCATAACCAAGGAATGAGCTGAAAATCAAATTTTCTGACTCAATGAAATGTGTCATTCTCAGATGGATCAATCAAAGTTGATATTGAATCGGCTTGAGATGACCACCCTTGCTAATGGTAACATAAGTAGGAAGGATGTCTTGAAACACAAGAATCTTTTATTTTATTTTATTTTTTGCATAGAAGAAACAAATCTTTCAAACTCATCTTTGTTTGGTTACTCTCGCCTCTATAACATTAATTATAATCGAGTTATTAGTGTTAATTAACTAGTTTATTTTATTTCTTCACCCATAATCACAATGGTCATTGGTCACATCCATCTTTACCATCTCCTCAAGTAGATGGGTTGTCATCGTATTGTTGAGGTTATTATGTCGCTTCCTGGTCATGCAGTATATTAAACAACAAAAGCCAAAACATACACAAGAATCACCTCTTTTCATTTGTTATAAGCCCAAAACTCTAAGCATTTAGGAGTTCATAATTTGTAAATTTAAAAAAAAAAAACTTGAAGCTGTCATGAAAATTTGAACAGGGAGACCTGAGAGATTACAGATTGTTTTACATTTACAGAAGACACTACATCTTTAATCGGGTTTCTTCAAGTTCAAGCAATTATCTGCTGCTTGGCTGAACAATTCACGGACCTCCTTTAATTCTTTCTCTGACATCACAATACGATTGAACTTGTTAGTTATCAGAGTCATAACAAGAAAAAAGACAAACAATCTGGCGCAAGCACCATGAAACATAAAAAAAAGCTCATGATTAATTTGCATATTTAGTGAAAGGTAGTAGTTCTCAAGAGCACAAGTATGATAAAAATAGCAAGATGGAAGGGAAAGATACACCTGCAGCTTCCAGTTGCCTCTGAAGTTCTTGGCCAACAGCGTCATTTTCAGCCTAAACATTTCACCAAAAGTTTAAGAAAGAAGGTGTACAAAGTCCAGTCAAATGAAGCAATATGAAGACCTTGGATGGAGGAATGTGTGAACTCCATACCTGCAGTTCTGCAATCCTTTTCAGCTGTGCTTCTTCCCCTCCCTCAGCTAAAGGAAGTGCTGCAACTAATGCATCAAACTGTGCAAGAATCAGTGGCGGTAGTATCTTAGTTGAACAACTCAAGAAGCGGACGAATCGAATTGATAAATGAGTTGTTCTTCGCACATCAAATCATATCACATAACGAAAAGAAAGGATAGCACTGATAAAAGAAGGATTATGCCGTTAACAATTTGACCGCAAACAAGCTAAAACTAAGTAACAACATTTTGATTAGTTGATCATGATTCAAGATAATGGTGGATTATCAAACACCGAAAAATGCTGCACCTGCTTAGCAGCCTTAACCAGAGCGGCACTCACGAGCTTGGCATGTTCAGCAAAATTCTCTGCATCCTCCGTCGGATTCGCAGGTGGTTCTGGGTAATTTGGTGAAAGTCTAACTGGTGGCGAATCCCTTTGTAGTGTTCCAAAGGTATTGAAGGCAAGAGAAGCAATTGTGTTGACTTGTTCCTGTAGTTGGGAGATTATGTCCATCGAGCAAGCTAGCCCTGCCAAGAAGAATTTCCTCAAAGGTTATACATCTTTAACAACAATGGCATGAAGCAAGGTTCGTATCATATGAACAATTTTCTTCCACTTCAATTCGGAAATTTAAAAAGAGAGAGAAAGAACAAATCTTTGCCAATGCAGTTATTTTCTACAATGTACGGTCGATCAAAAGGCAACGAAATTGAACTAGAGAAAAAAGAAACAAACCAAAACCAGAAAAAAGCAAAGTCTAGAAGCAAAGAGAAGAAATAGCAAGACAAAAACATCAAAAGGATATTGTATCGTTAAAAGACTAAATATTTGTCTGGTCAGCGATAAAAGTGAAGTGAATTGAAGCTCCGATGAACAAAGAGAAGACTTTACCTCGCCACTGAAAAGTTTTCGTCGGAAGAAGAGATCAGAGCGACGAAGCTGTGTGTGTAACTGAGAGAGAGAGAGCGCGCACGAAGGTAGTGGTAGATTATAGAAGCCTCTATTCTGGCAATCTGGGCCTATCGTATAACAAGTGACATTAGGTTTTCAAGCCCAATAGGAAACAAGACTTTCAAAAACAATTTCCTTTTTTGTTTTCAAAACGACGGGTAGAGATGAACTCAATTCTTTTTGATAGAGGAAGGCAGAAGTTGTAGCCTTCTTCACTCTACTGTCTCGCTCTCGTCGACATCACCATTCCTGAGCCATGAGAGAGGGATCAATTATGTTGAGAAGAAATACTAGATTGAGGAAATATTTGTACAGAAATAGCTTAGAAGGCAAAGAACGCCTTATCTACGAGAAGAAGCGCAAGATTAGAGAAGCTCTGCAAGGTTCCCCTCTATCTTTGTGTTTGCAGTTGAAGTTTTGTTTTTCTCTACTTAATCTGGGGCACCTTTTTGTTTTGTTGCAGAGGGAAAACCGATTCCCACTGAGCTTCGGAATGAAGAGGCGGTGCTTCGTTGAGAAATCGATCTCGAAGATGAGAACACTGCTGGTATGAGTGTTCTTTGGTTGTCTAGACCGCCAATGTCCTTTTTGTTTTATGAAAATGTGGCTACTTTTTGTTTTATGAAAATATGGGAACAAAGATGAGGGTCTACATAAACTGATCACATGGTACATGGTTTTTGGATGCTGTAGAAACCTTTTATTCTTGATGTACTAAACAGAGTAGGAAGGGTTAGTATTCTTCTATAATTTAAAATAAAAACCCGTAATATTCTTAACATCCAACTGCCCTGAAATTTTTAGCTTTACATTTTATCATGTGGTCAATTCTTCATGGTTTTCGTTTCTGAATCCTAGTACCAAGGACACATATCGACGATGAGTATGCAAAGGCAGCAAAAAGAGATCCCAAGATTTTGATAACTACTTCCTGGAATCCGAGTGCTCCGCTAGTACAATTTGCAAAGGTTGGTTTAGCCTGTTTCAATTTCTTATTCATCTAGCTGCACCTTTTGTGTTCACTTTGTTGGGTCATATTATGCAAATTTGGTTTTGGTTAGTGACATTGTGGTTCACATAACATTGTTGTAGGAACTGAACCTTGTTTTTCCTAATGCACAACAAATGAACCGTGGTGGCCAGGTTGGTGAACTTTTGTTCCCAAATTTGTTCGGCATATTTTTCTTCCCTATTTGTCTTTACATAAATCCTCTGTTTCTTGATGTGCATTTTCCAAGTTTTGCTTTTGTTGTTCTTACATTGATATCAAATATACGCCCAGGACTTGGGGGTTTAGTCTGGAAATTAGGACTTAGGTACGTGGGACAATTTGGTGCTAGGAGTGTTTGTGAGATTGGGCCTGGCTGTTCGGTCTCCTCTTCCTGTGGGCTTGTTGAGAACCCTGATCTGTTGAATCTTTTATATGAATGCAACAGTGAATTATTTCACAGTTCTATTTTTTATGTGGACATCTAGTTTTTGAAAATAACTTGTTCACCATTTTAAATATGTTGTAGGGAACCGACTAGCTCTTATGTCTACTGGTGTTTCTCTTCCTAATTTTGGAAGAGATCCCAAGTTTGAATGCCCCCTCCCTCATTTATCAGAAAAACTATGTTGTAGATTGAGCCTACTATGAAGTTAATCAATTAGGATTAATTGCTATTTGCTTAACATGAACTCATAAATGCAAGACCTGCGAAGAGAAAACTCCACTTACCTTGTAAAATCAACCTAATCGTTGCACTAGTAATAAAGTGGCTGGACTAGTGTTTCTTCTAACAATATTAATGTACAGGTTGTGTTTCTAAGTCCATAAAAGTATCATAGACCCCAAAGCTCTGTCATTTCAACTTTTCCATAGGCACCAGAAATTAAAAAAGCTCCCCCGGAATTGTTATTTGCAAATAATTTTTTGTGCATGGTGCTGTTTCATTTCTGTTATGCGTCACATCGTTAACCACGTGCCACTCCACATTCCGTCATTGGCACATATTTTCCTTTGATTTTTCAGTTCAGTTTGTTTAGTCTTTTACTGTTCACCATTTATCTGGTGTTGTGATTATGTCTAGATTGACCCCTACATTTGAGAACATGGTGAACATCTTTTTCCAGGCAAATGACTGCTTCAATTTTTTATGATGTTATTCTATTTATCTCAGATGTTAGAATTCTTTCTTGATGGCGTATTAAATTTGAGGATATACCTGCCATAGTTCTGATCCCTTGGTCTGTTTTCCACAGTAGACTATCTAATTGACAATAAGTTTTTATTTTTCTCCCAAACCCTGCAGGTTACTTCTGAAATTATTGAAACTTGCTGTGCACATGATTTTACAGATGTTGTGTTGGTTCATGAAAATCGTGGCGTACCTGATGGTTTGTTTATAATCCCCTTCCCTTTGATCCAACAGCAGTTTTTGAACTGCTCAATGTGTTAAGTAGTGTAATGATCTGTGTTAATGTAAAATAAATATTTGATGTTAAAACTGACTTAGGACTGCAGAAAAAGAATCCAGACCACAATTTTCTAGGGTTCTTCAGCAGCAAAACATTGGAAAATTGTGGCAGAGATAGAGTTTTCAAAAGTGAAAGAGAAGAATGATGGTCAAAAGATTATAATTTTTTTTCAATATAAAAGCATCAGCTTCCTAGTGCAAAGAAATACAATAGGAAGAGCTGATAGTGACAATTGAAGTATGCCAATCATGATGAACATTGAAATTTAAACCCGTTAAATTAATGAGATTTATGAGCTTGATCCTTTTTTGACCTTGTTGCTATTTTACTGTATCTATGCTTGAACTTAATAGTTTGGGCATCTTGCTCAAAATATTTTAGTTAATAGGTTACAAGACATGACATCAAGGACAAGAAAGCTATGGGAACAATGCCGCAGGTTTATCCACATTTGATTCTTGACAATTTCACGACCAAGGTATCTTCGTCTTGATTGCTCTCATTACACAGTATATTTGCGAAGAAAGATAAGACCCTATGGATTAATAGCGTTGTTCACAGATTATAATTGTTCTGCGAATAAATGACCAGTACTGTTTTCATGAATTAACTACTGACTGAAATTTTGAGGAGTCTCACCCTTTGAATCACCATTTTATCCTCTGCTGGTTTATTTTGGTGCTTGTCTGTATTAATAACCCATCCTGATGGCTTATTATTTTGGGTTTGCATATAACCTTAATCTGATGCATAAATATGTCACTCCTATTTCTGAGTTGGCCTTCTTAGTTACCACCCTATTAACATAATATTATATTATCTTTTCTCTTCCTGATGTATTGATAGTTGGGTGAGAGAATAGCAAATATTTTGAAGCATCTCTTTCCAATGCCAAAGCCAGATACAAAACGCATAATCACTTTTTCCAATCGGTCGGACTATTTCATTCAGGTTTGTTGTCTCATTTGTGCTTTTATTTTCCCTGCTGTGTCTTTAGGTATTGATTTAGTGAGTTTTCTTATTTGTGATTCTATTCTTCGCTAAATGTGCACGTGTTGCTTTGCTTTTCCGTTAACAAACTGAGAACCTACAGGCATCATACTTGTGGGAAGCATGGAGGTCCTAAATCCATTGAGCTGGAGGAGATTGGCCCTCGGTTTGAAATGAAGCTTTTCAAGGTCAATGCTTTTTACCTGTACGGTCAAGGATTTGTGCTTCTTGCATTGATATCACACTTGCTCTCTTTTATTCAATTTAATTTACTGTTTTGTGTATATTTTTCTATTTTTAGTGTTTTTGCCTTTGTGTCTGTGCACCTTTTGTATTGTTTCATACTGCACCCAAAATACTTCAATACTTGCGGATGGTAGGTTTGCCCATTGAAGCATGAACATCTTAGCCTTTCTTCCCTGTGGCCCTACCCTTTCAGCATTGAAGCAAGACCAAGAGTAG
The DNA here is from genome assembly GCF_000346465.2 of Prunus persica. Lineage (NCBI taxonomy): Eukaryota > Viridiplantae > Streptophyta > Magnoliopsida > Rosales > Rosaceae > Prunus > Prunus persica. The sequence continues at coordinate 1,078,633 of NC_034012.1, forward strand.
TTATTAGACAAATCAAGTTGAATGTTTAAATTGGTCTGGCCAAAATGGTTTAAGTTGAACCTGAGGTTTCTGTCTATGACTCTGGTACATTGTTTAATTAATATTTCATTGTATTATTTTGCTTACGTTTTTTCCTTTTTTGATGTTGCAGATAAAGATGGGAACACTGGATCAAACTGAAGCCCAGGATCTCCAAGCGATGCATGAACACAGCCAAGAAACAGAAGTTTATAGGGATTTGAGGTGCGAATTTTTGATCAGTCGCTGTTACTCGCTTGGACAAATTATGATTGTGGGAAGAGATCATAACCTTGTTCATTCATACAAATATTTCAATCATAACTGAATGCCATAACCTAGTATTCAAATTCACAGATGTAACTAGTTGTCTTGCAAACGTTGCAATCGTGCAGTACAAAATACTTGAGAAACATGAGCAGATTTCATAATCCAGTTCATTCATACAAAGTATTTCGTGGAATGCGTCAACGCCTCCTATGTTCAAATTTACATTTTACAAACAAATTCGATGTTTGACAACAAGAAGTTCAGCCTTTCATCACCTTTCAAGCACAGATCAATCATTAAATTTCAAAGTAACAAAGGTGCATTGAAAACGACCAAAGAGCCAAAATAAGTTAAAATTGGTTCGCCGGTCCGTAAAACTTTACGGGTTGTTTGAATTGAAGGATCACTCCATCAATTTCTCGTAAACTCTATACTAAATAAATAATTAAGAGAAGGCCCATTGTCAATCTTTTTTGGCTGGCAAAGTGCCAACAATACCCTTAATAAGATTACACTAAAATATATAAAATATAATAAGGGTAAAGTAGTGATTATCTTAATCTACAAACCCCTTGCTAGGGTTTGTGGCTTCGGAATGATATACTTGAATTTTAATATATTTAAAGAGTACGCCGTGCGGCTATATGTTTAAATAATTAATATTTATAGCGTTTAAAGATTATATCCCAAGTACAGCCGCGCGGTTATACTTTTTAAATAAATTAATATTTAAAGAGTTTAAAGAGTAGAGCGGCTATACTGTTTAACAAATTAATATTTAACAAGTACAGCCGGGCGGCTATACGTTTTAAATAATGTTTAAAGAGTACCGCCGCACGGCTATACTGTTTAAATAAATTAATATTTAAAGAGTACAGCCGCTCGGCTGTACATTTTAAACATATCAACATTTAAATAGTATAGCCGGTCGGCTATACGTTTTTTTTGTTTTTGCAAGAGCCTTTCTTATTGCCCCATTTCTAAGCCATTTGAGTTAAACAAAGAACCTAAGAAAAACTTGTTTTAACAGCTTGAAAGCTTTCTTTTCAATCTCGATCGACTGTGCTCTTTGTTCGTAGCTCTTGTTGAAACCTTACAGATTCATCACTATGGCCTCGACAGACTGCAGAGAACTATAATTCAAAGAAAATTGTTCCAATTTTAAGAGCAGTGGGTCATTAAAACAGAGCGTGCAAAACTAAAAAGAGATATTCCAGAAGGCTTTCCATAAGTAACATGCAATCTTGGCAATACAAGATCACATCGCAAAAAGTACTTCTCATAAAACATAGAAAGATGTTCAGCCTCAAACAGTATCACAATATTATTATCGGTCTCTAGTGAACACTGAAAAACGCTCTCAACACTCAGCTATATCCCACTTGCTGCTGCTGCTGCTGTGGCGGCTGTTGGTAATTACTGTACCCAGCAGGATATCCTCCATAGTACATGCTAGGGTCTTGAGAAACTTGGGCGTACCCATAACCATCGGGAGTAGGTGCATATCCATAGTAGCCACCGCCATTCCATTGGTTTGGATCTGCCTGAGGCTGAGAAAGCCAACATAGACATATCAGTCTAAGTTCAGGGGGAATCTGCAAATTTCCAAGTTATAAATGTTAAGTTAAAGCAAAGCACCTGCTTGTTTGAAGGACTGCGGCCCCATGAAAGTCGGATATTTTGTGCACCCAACTGAGATCCATTTAACACGCGCAATGCTTCTTCAGCACAGCTTCTGATGCATAAATACAAAACAGAATAGTTGGTTTCTGTGATATTCCAATCATAAAACATCTCCAAAAAGAAGACTATCAGCAGATCTACCTACCTGTCTTGAAACTGAACAAACCCACATCGCTTGCCCGCTGGTATCTTCACATGTAATAGGTCACCGTACTGGCTGAAGACTTGTCTCAAATGGTCATCAGTAACATTACCATCCAGGTTACCTACAAATATCTGCAGCAGAAATCAATAAAGTCAGAGATACGTTGCTAAGTGATTTCCAAAGGAAAATTCCAAAAAGTACCCACAGTTGTATTGTTCGGATCACTCTCATTCTTTGAACCTTGAGAATTCTGATATGAACCTGCATGTGGAAAAGTTCAACTAACAGCTGAGATACTTTTGGAACAACAGTTTACAACCCTTGATCCTATCAACTAAAAAACGAACAGAGGAGACAAGCTGACAAACTTGCTGCCTATTCTTTCTCCCAACAAAGAAAAAGAAGAAAAATGAACAAAAAGAATATAAACAAATCAGCTGCCAATATCCTATAGGTACAGACCAAAAATACCGATAGCCACTATCCTAATACAATTCAAGAATGCTCACGGGATGCTCACTGTGTGTCTTAGTACTTGCATTGTTGAACAAATCAAAGAAGACACATTCTCATAACAATTTGAAGACTGAGTCTCAGAATTAATATCATCCATCCACCTTGCACCAATGGTAAGAGGCCCAACAAGCATCATGCACCATAGAAAACCATATGCACGTGCACCTATATATGCTGAAAAATAATGAGGACAGTTGTCCATGTTTGGGAAAGGGAGGAGGACTTAGTGACTCCCGTCATTCACGTAGAACGAGGAAATCCCGGTTGGTCAATAAGTGGAATTAAGTGGTCTAGTAAGGCTTTAAATGCCAACCTGCTAATCCCTAAATGAACACAATCTATTTGGTCTAACCAACATATGGTGTGAAACTGCAATGCACATTAAACCAGGTGAGAGAGGCCAATAGCAAACCCAACTCATTAGTTAAATAAAATCAGACAGAAGAAAAAATATAAAAAGTTGTTCATCTGAATATGAGTTTCCATCAGTATGGATGACCACTGTGAACAATGAGATATTACTATAGAAAAACCAGGTCAGAATTTTTTATGCCAAGGCTAATGCCAAAACAAAATAGAGAAGATACCAGGCTTGGCACGCAAGCAAAATAACAGTTGGAGTTATTGACTGGTGTTTTAACCGTACAAAAGAAATCATGGAAAAGGATTGTTCAAAGACTGGCAAACCACGGGTATACTCATGGTGGTGCCACATTTCTCCATCTGCTACTGGGTCAGAGGTTTGAAACTTAGCATGTAAAACCTACTTATTTGGCTGTTAAAGTGGTTTAACCAGTTGGACCAATTAGTTCTTTACCAGCTTCCCAAGTAACATTCCTATCTACATGGAGTTATCCAGTTCACTAATTCAGTCCAATGAATCAAACAACCTAAATTAAGTAGCAGTGCATGGTTATCTCAGTCGAACCGACTTCCAGACCAGTCTGGCTTATATTAACATGGTAAAACCTAGTCATATCATGACAAAGACTAAATTATAACGCGAGATTCCCAATGATGGCCAGCCTGCTAGGTGCAGTAAATTCCAATGAGTTGTAAGTTGCAACATGCACTCCTTCCAGAACCCTTTCTCAGGGATTAAAGACTACAAGATTAATCAAAATCAGGAAATATGTGGATCACAAGGGGGAACAATAAAATTTAACTAAATGGCAGAAGGGTACGATACATAAGGAATCAAAGATGTAAATTTTGCGGACACGTTACTAGAAAAACACAAGCGAACTTCTCTACCAGTAAAGTGGGAACATGCTCGAGTGAAACTAGAACAGTCACAATATGTAACTTATTGAAAGTTGAACCAACTGAACGCGCTGGAAAAAAAATTAAAATTCGAAAATGTAGCATGACAAATGCCACATCAGAATAAAGGCCAATACATTAAATGGGAAACTGACCTAAGCGAGGCCACGCACTAAAGGGGAAACCATTTCAGCTGAAATCAGTAGCAGGCCCTTAGATGACAGAGCCTCCTGACGCCCTGCTTTGAGACAACAGGAGTTCTTTTAGTTCTCGAGATTTTAATATCATTTACCTTGCCCAAATTTTTTAAAGAAATTATAGGAATTAAATGACTTGGAAAGTACTGCTCATCTTCGAGAGTATAGCTGTAAGGAAGCAAACTTAACCAACTTAAAAGTAATGTTTGGCACACTGGATACCATATCAGAACTGGAATACACTGCCTCACCATTCCATATTCAAGTTAGTAATGTGTATTGGAAAAAACGAATGAAGGAATACCAGTCATAGAGAAAGGAAACCCAATTAAAGTACTTGTTCTCTCCTCGCAAAACACAACACAAGAGAAATTCACAGACAGCCACAACGAAACCACAAATACACGAAACCATCAAGACTATACCTTTTGAATATTGCTGACTACCCCCAGCATTTTTGTTAGCAGCTGGCCCAATTCGCATAGGCCTTGTTGAGCAGAGAACTCCATTCATCTCAGTCATGGCACGCAACTGTTCGGACTCATCTCCGAACTTAACAAACCCATATCCCTTGGTGCGCCCTGTGAGCCTGTCAATGACAACCTTGGCACCTTTGCATGAGGGAAAACGGGCCCGGAATGTCTCTTGAAGCATGTAATCCGTCACATCAGAAGCCAAGTCTCCAACAAATATGGTATAATCAGGGGTATCATCAGAACGCTTCTCCCCTGCAGATGCCCAGTTCAATCTGAAATTCTGGGCACCATTTGGCATAGGGGTACCGTTGTACGACTGAAGTACTCTTTCTGCAGCAGCACGGCTACTGAATTCAATAAATCCATAACCCTCTGATTGTGTAGTTTGCTTATTGCGGATAACTTTCACAGAAACAAGCTGAAAGCACAAACGCATCATAAAATAAAAAAAACAAGTAAATATTTTATGAATACTAGAACGCATTTGTATACCTATAAAGCCATCACAATCTAAATACACAGAAACATACATAAAATAGAAGGCAAACCAAATTTTTTTTTATAAAGGAATTTCCTTGGGTTGATATAAGGCAAACCACAGATCTAATAAATAATAATCAGAACTTTCAGCATTGAAAACAAAAAGAAATAAAATAAGGCACGAACCTCGCCGGTGTGAACGAGAATATTGTAGAGATAGGTCTCCTCCATCCAGTACTGCAAGTCGCCGATCCAGAGCGTACGGACCTCGTCGGCGGAGGTGGGCTGGGGCTGCTGCTGGACGAGCTGCCCAGGCGGTGGGGCCACCTGGGACTGCGGGGCCCACATTGGGGGTGCCTGGGCCGTCGGGGGGGGAGGCGGCGCCATCATCATGTAGGGCTGCTGTCCGTACTGCTGGCCTAATGCTGACGGAGCCACACCGCCTGCCCCAGGTTGCATCATCGTGTGAATCTAGAGAGAGAAAGAGGAGAGAGAGAAACCCTAATCGCAAGGGCGAGAGAGAACGAGACAATGAGTGAGTGAGAGAGAGATTTTGAATGTCGAGACAGTGATTACGTTGGATTAGGGGTGGGTTCTAGGAACGGCCACGTAAGCCGTTCTTGTGGTAGAATTGTAATATATTTAGGCAAGTCGGGGCATGTTGGGCCCAAATTTACACGTTGGGCCCAGTTTTTATCTAAACAAACGGAAACGGTTCTCTCTCTCAGACGTCCCAATATTCATCAGAACCGACAATCGTGAACAGTGCTGACGAAATACGACTATGAAAAGACAAAAGATGTCGTCCGCAATGTAAAAAAAAAAAAAGTCAAACAGTTTTCAGCTTCACTTTTACTTGCTAAGACAAACAGTTGAATGGTTCAATCTTGGGCAATGCTCTGGATCTGACTCTCTCTCTTCTTGAACTCAGTCATTGGGTGGCAGCAGCATCAGACACTTCAAAAGAGAGAAAAGTCTTCAACTTTACTCAGCCTGCGAAGCTGGTTGGTATGGAGCACTAATCTTTCTGTTCATGAAGTGCTAGAAATTCATATTGATCCCCATTTGTTTAATTCAGCTTTTTATGTAATTTTGTAGCCATTGAATTGAAGTGAATGATCTCAGCTCCCATATTCATGATTTGATGCTTTTTTTTCTTTCTGAAGTTTGGATTTTTTACTTTACAACTGTGAAGTAATCCATATAGTTTCTGGGTTTTTGTCTTAGAAGCAATACAGAGTGAATGAACAAACTTTGGTCGGCAATTTTTAGCCTTTGCAGATTAGAGTTATTGGATTTGCTTGGTATATAGTCATTTTGTATTGGGTTGCTGGTGTGATCAAGGAAGTAATTAGATCTTGTACTAGTGGTAAAAATGGATTTGCATTTGAAGAACGTGTTTGATAGATTCCAGGAGCAATTTGGGTCTGGTCCGGGGCTTGGTCCTGGATCCGGGACATGTCTTATGAAGGTAGAAGGCATTTCTCCAAATTTTATTAAGTCAGTGTTTAAAGCTTCGGCAGCTCTATATAGGACTGATCCATGGAAAAGATTGTGCCCAGGGCATCTGTTTGGTATCCGGGTTGGGAAAGATACGGATTGGTCTGGCAAGAAACAACCTTTCCCATGTGTCCAATTCATTGGAGGGGATGGTGGCGATATTGGCTTTAATATGTTTCGATCTCAAAATGATGCTAAGAGGATGACTGGTTCAAGAGAGACAATTCAGGTGCCCAATGTTGAGCTTTTACGGGTCACATATGAACGCGAGTCATTGATGTTTCCCTCTAATAGGAAAATGATCAAATCTTTGTCATTGGAAGCATCAGGGATCAATCGCTTCCCTGTTATTGATGTTGCCCGCTGCACGTCATCAGGGACTCTTAGATTTAGGCATCCAACTCCTGAAGAGCTTAGGTTTGTGTATGCATTCATGAAAGCCATAGCTCTGGTGCACCCATTGCTTCAGGAAGACAAGGAAGGTGGTCCAAAGTGGTCAAGGTTAATGTACTTTGAACCATTTATCGAGACGGTTGATGTTCAGTGGCCACAAGAAATGGCCAAAGGTTATGATCTCGTTGCAGTTACAATCTCACACCCACCTGGTCAGGCATATGAAGAAAAGACTAGTTCAACGGCTAGCTCAACCCCAACCAAATATGCAGAACTATCAAGGGAGGAGGCTTTTGTTGATATAAGAGTCTACTCAAATGGCAGCTTGCGACAGTGTGCAGCATGTGAGAAAGAAATCCACGGTGAACAGGCTCTCTCGTGTGTACGATGTCAAGCAGTGCTCTACTGCAGTTCTGTCTGCCAGAAGCAGCATCTGAAGGAAACACATAAGAGCATGTGTGGTCTTTACAAGGCTATGATGGAAAGGGAAGAAGAGCTGGCAATGAATATCTTCATGTTCCCCTGTGCTGCTGAACAACCTTGTAAATGGCTTGAATCATTGGGCATCCATCAGAAGGGCATGTGGAGGAGAAAGTGTAGTTGCTATTCTCACTGCCCCTTTGGTCTTCTTCCTGTTAAAGGTGGACTCTGGGATTCTTGGGGAGGGCTCGATGATGAAGAGTTTCCACGTGACTCGTCCTTTCATCATCACGCAAGAGATGGTATGTCAAGTCCAATCCTCCTCTCTGGCTGGTCGGAATACTATAATCTTCGCTCGCTGCCATTGTCAAGCCCCGTTGCTGACATCCTCTCCCACCCATTGACGGTTTATTACATATTGACAACTCTCAACATCAGTTCAAAGAACTTATTAATGAAAGGTAAGGAGGTGGTTGTCCACTACCTAGGTCCAGAGGGAGAGTTGGATTGGATGCCAGCATTTGCAGATGTTGGTCATTTGCTCAATGGATTGGGCAATGTACAAATTATTATGGTGGGTTCTGAAGTTCCAACAAATTTGTCAGGGACAACTTCAGGAATTGGTAGCAGAGTGAGAGTGAATCTTGTTAGGGGTGTTTATGAGGAGGAAGCCTCCTACCTACCTTCACCTCATGTTATTGTTGCACTAAACTGTGGATTGAGTTGCTATTCAACTTGGGGTGGAGCTCTTAACTCAATTAAGACCATGGGCGTTCCAGCCTTCTTCACAGATCAATCTGAAATCTCATGTGCAAACGCTAAACAGGTTTTACGAAGTGCTGGACTGCATATCACACATCCTGTGACGCCAAATCCTTTCCGTTCACCGGTGAAACATCACGAGCCTTCTAGCAATCTTCCTTCTTATAGCAATGGTTTTGTGCTTGGGGTAAATACATGAGTTGGGAACCATGAAGTTTGAAGTCTCAACCTGAACTTATTTCTGATCGTTGTACTTAATTCTCTAATGATTTTCTCTTTCTGTGATGGCAAATGGCAATGACTTGCTAGGGATGAATGGGACAGCTAATCACCATCTTTGCCATGAAGATTGTAACTTTAGCATTACTTCATTTACTTGTTTTCTCCCATTGAACTGTGAACTCAGGTCCTGCTAGACTTAAGCTTTATCTTGGTTCTATATTTTTGTTCTCAGCCATTGTCTCAGGCTGGGATGGCATCAATTCCGGTAGAGGCTCATGTAATAATACATGTTTGATACTGGGGGTTTTTAAGTCCTCGTGAATGTATATCCGGCAATATGATATTTTCAGTCGCTGGAATCCCTATTTCCATATAAGTCATCTTCAACTCTATATAGTGGTTAACGTTATAACCCGAATTGGGATTATGTCACTCGACCCTATAGAGGTATGCTACGAACAGTCGTCCACAATTGCGGGCAATTTTATTTTAATTTTTTAAAATTATGATTCATGTGAGGCGCCGAAAACATCAACGGTCAAATTTTATCCACGCCAATAGACAAATTCTTCGTCAACTTTTAGAGCAAGAAAACCTTGACTAGATAAAAATTATACGTGGTCAGATCAATCTTCCTCAAAAATTTGAGGCCTGCCATTCTGGTAGTTATTTTGCCAAACCATTGCAATAAGTACGTACGCAAGCGGCAGATGATATAAGCTCTTTTAATTAGCACCCGCCACATTTTGAAGCTTTTGAGCAACTACCAAAGATAGGTCGAAGACAATGCTCTGTCAAAGTTTGAAAAGCCAACTCAACCAACCTACCTTGAGTCCAGGTTTTTCGATCCCCTCGGCCTATAAAAGCCACTAGGCCTATAAAAGCCAGCCAAACAACCTTTCTTTCCCTCTGTGTTAAGCTACTGCCTGCCTCATCCCAGTCTAGATATTTTATATTTATATCCTGCCCTGCAAGAAAACCATTTCCTCTTGGCTCCTGTTAATTAAAGCAATGGAGCTCCCAGCCTTCCACCCTTACCAATATGTCTTCCCTTCTCATCTCCTTTATCCATATCACTTGGCCCCTGAAAACTACGTCCACTGGACTGAGACCCCAGAGTCTCACATTTTCTCTGCTGACCTCCCTGGTAAGTTTAAAAATCCCTCTTACTTTTTCTTTTATGGGTTTTTATGCAAGCGATAGTCTAAAAAACTCTAAACTAATCTAATTTACTAGGAGGCAATTTGAAATTGGGTGTAAGAAATGGGCTCACTGCTCTAATCAACTGGCATGATTCACGTCTGACCTCTTTTAGTCCTCTTTAATTCACCTTTCTTGTTATGTTTCCATTGGAATGGTTATGAAGCTTTGTTTTTGGTGGTTGTAATATGCATATGAGCAGGTGTTAGGAAAGAGGAAATAAAAGTAGAAGTAGAGGACTCAATATACCTCATAATTCGAACACAGAGAATTGATGAAGCCACAGAGCCCAGCAGGAACTTTATGAGGAAGTTTCGGATTCCAGGTAGGGTTGATCTCGAACGGATTTCAGCTGGATATGAAGATGGAGTATTGACAGTCACAGTGCCAAGATCTTTAAGGAGGACTTTTTTTATTGACCCAGCTGATGTCCCAGAACGGCTTGAAGTTCTGGCAAGAGCTGCTTGATTTCAAACATGGCAACTATTATTTTTTTTATTCTTATGTTATAATTAGGTGCTAAGTTCTAGTTGTGGGATATTTTTCTTTTCCCTAAGCGCTGGTGCATTGTGCTGGATTTGAGTTCTCACATTCTTTGTACAAACGTTTTAGATCTGTTCTATTGGTTTCTCTCAAATTTCTTGTCATACAAACTGATGAGGGTGATGTTTCATTTCCAATGAAGGAAATATAACCATATATGGGAAATTGAAGAAAGAAGATAAACCTAGTGCCAACAAATATCTTACGTCACGTCCAAATCAAACCAAACAGATAACTTGCACAGTTGGCCAGATGTACGAAAAGGATTTTGTTCAGTCATATTTATTGTGGTAGATATTTTCCGAGGCGGATCGGGAATCTGTTGGGAATTGAACTCGAGAAGATAATTTGCGGGCGGCAGTCATAGGACCACAAGATGCAAGTCTCATAAGAATCCCATGGGCTTTTTTTTTTTTTCTTTTCAAATAAAAGTTTAGAAGGAGATTGACTACTCTCATCACTAACATCTTGACAAATACTCAAATATTAATGGGGCTACACAGTGCAGGGATCAACTAAACCAACCCCGTTGGCTGAAAACCATGTGCTTTCAACATCACATTACACCAACTTTTTACAGTGGTAAAAACCAAGCATTCAATTTGAGATACATAAGTTTTTACCCTATGCAATCAAATTGCCCTGCCCTTACCCCTTCTTTTCCCCCATTGAACGTGTTAAATTCAGTGGCAGTTTTTTACACATTGCCTGCAAACTCAAAAACCTAGCCTTCCTGCTGTGGCTAGTTTCAGAATTTCAACAGCCTCCTTTAATCTTCTCTCTGTATATTCTCTACCGACTGTAACTCGGGCGTTCCTGCATTAAGATAACACTAAGGCTTAAAGCTCAACAGATAACACAGATCACATAAAAGAAGAGAGATTCTTTGCTGAAATCCAACCTCTTCTCATTGTTGGCCTTCTTGCTAAGTTCCTCAACAAGACTGTGGAGCCTTTTCAAAAGGGCAGGTGATTTGCGTACAGCTTCAACGCCTTTACGACTAGCGCATATCTTCTTCAGAAGCTCAGAAGCAATGAAATAACCCTCCTCCTTGTTCCTGATATTAAATTAGGTTATAGCCCTTAACCCAAGATGACAAAAAAGGCCCCATACAATCTAACTTCCAAAATAATACGAACCTTAGGAACTCCCCTACAACAGTTTCTACAGACCCAGGACTATCAATGAGCACTTCAATCAGATGTGGATAGCGGGCAAGGTTCCTTAGAGTTGAGAGGACGTGCTTCAGAACCTCCTGATCTGGTATGCTTCGGCTGGCTGACCGAAAAAGCTTCAGCAGAGTTTTAATAGCTCCTGCCTCCACAAGTTTCTCACAACATTTATGAGAATGTTGCGTAGCCTTGTCTGTATATAAGATTCAAAAGTAAGTGTATCACGCAAGGATTCGGTTTCATGCAGGAGAAATGGAAAGACAACATGTTGGAAATGGAGTTTTAGCATCATACAATCATTAAACACTTACCCAAAGTAACACAAGTATGAAGAATGCCACTGACACTTTTCATTGTTCGTAGTTCTGAAAGTGCTGCCACAAGTCTGTTAATAATGCGCATGTTATCATCCACATTCGCAGCAGACTTTTGCACTCTCAAGCGCAAATCCAGTAGCTCACCTCCTGTCTCTTTTTTCCTTGCCAAGTAACCTCTCCACCATGACTGTCACTCAAAACAGTTTTTATTTTTATTTTTAAATTTGCCGAATTCTGAAAATCCAATTCAACTAGTTTAACATTTATAACTGCTAAAACATGCTTTTACATTCATGTCAAATCAAAATCATGAGAAATGTACACGGACATTTATATGAAACGAGTATATGTGTGAGAGCGTATCTGGTACCAGTTTGGCCACATCAAGTGACAATGGAGATCCACAGAATAAAAGAAATTAAGGGGAAAAAAAAACATAAATGGAATGATATGGTAAATTGCAACAAATATAGAATATCTTACTTGTATTACAACAATACATTGCTTCTCTCCAGTAGCTTTTTGCCTATCCAACCACCCTCGAATATGAGATTGAATAATGACTGCAGACTTTGTTCTTAACTTTAGCAACATAGCACCTCTCCACCACCTTTGCAATTTCAACACAGAGCAAAAGACTTTATTTAGTTCAGCACTCTTATAGAAGGCTCCTGTGCTCTTTGAAAGACAACCATTGGAGATGACTGGACGTAGGGAAGAAGCACCTGCAACAAACCAAAACCATAAACATTTCTAAACTATAAGTAAAATTTAACTCACAACTAGAACCATTGGGGAAAATTGTACTAATATACCTAAGAGCCTATTTCGACTAATCTGCCCCTTGACTATCGGTTGAATTTTCATTGCAGCTTGTCTACGACGATGAAATGCCTGACGGCATATGAGGCATCGAACAGCACTTTGGATCTTTACTGCAGCCTCTCTTTGACACAAGAAGTAACTTCTGATCAACCAACCACGGCAGTATCTCTGAATTCATTTAAGTACGCTAATGAGATATGATATTTACAAAACAAAAACAAACACAATCAGCGCTTATCCAGATCATAGGAATATCGGGATAATGGAATTAATAGACAATGTTTTTACCACCCTACATGCTCAGAAGAGATGGAAAACTACTTACTTGGATTGCAACAATGACATGCCTACGTTGATCAGCTCCTCTCTGGGCAATGCATGCACGTACATAAGATTGAATAACGGTGGCTGATGCAGTTGCAATTTTGTATTGCTGATAAGCCATCCAACATATTGACATTCGCAAAGCACTTTGGATTTTTATTATTGCTTGCCTTTGAGTGTGAAACCTTCTCCTCAATAGCCAACTACGAAAATGACTTTGAATTTTGGTTGCAGCAAATTGCTGATAGCGAAGAGAGTGACGGACTGAAAAATTCTTCCAAGCAAGCTGGATTTTAACTGCACCCCATATTTGAAAATCATGCGCACCATTCTCCTGGCACAGATTGGAAGATTTATCTACTAGAGCAACCCCATGAATGTATCTTGATCTTGTAAGCCACCCACGAATATGTCTTTGGACAACAATGGCAGCATTGACTAGATCAGAAGTGCATGCATCAAGAGTTAAAATGCTTCCACCTCGATGTCTTTGAGTGATCCAATTCCTTACAGCTCGTTGGATGAGCAAAACTGACCTTTTTAAGTTGAGAAACCCATGTCTGCCAATAATGAACATAGCATATCTCCTCCCTGTTTCTCGTTGTCTCCACCTTTCTGTATGATTAGCCAAATAAATCATGTTCATGAAAAATTCCATACATAAAGGGATATGAAAGAATCACAGAAAGGAACATACCACATGCTAACTCTTGAACTTGAATAGTGCTAAACTTTATGCGAGCCGGATTTTGCCTCGCACTTAGCCAAGCACGGAAAACTGTTTGCAAAAAAGCGGCGGCATTCAACATCTTCACAAACTTGCGACGTTCAATAGCTCGTCTGAAATGTGACTGTATCCTTTTTGCAGCATTTACTGGAAGTATTAGATAAGGATTCCTCCGTCAGAAAACGAATATAGCGTACCATACTCACAATATCAGGACCAGAAGTAAAATGATAGCATAAACTTATATATTGAAAATAAATTCTCCCCTCCCAAGTAATAGAAAAAATAAGAGACCAAAAAAAAAAACACGAATCACAAAACAATTTTACTCTGGACTCAGAAAACTGAAGGGAGAGGGAGAGGAATTAATGGAACATGCATGATCTCCTGAAGTCAAACTAATTAAAATTATGAACACTAAACCATAGTCCACAAATAATAATAGAACAAAGTAACTACTAAGAAAATTAGAAGAGAAAAATTAATGCAAATTATCAAAATATAAACAAAAATATTCCATTTCTCACCAAGAAACTTTTTTTGTTTGGTCGCAACCTAGAAACTGGTAAGAATAAGAAATGGAAACATGATGACGACTACTTGAACTACCGAAGATAATACTAATTACCTTTTTGAATATTAATGTTGCCTTCGTTTGTGAAAACGTTATGCAAAGCAGGAACAGCTGGTTTGGCAACAGACTTATGGTTCCTGTCGGCCATATCTTGCCACCAGGCCTGAATGGCCTTAAACTTTATTACAGAATCTGTTTGTATATGCAAACATTAGAATAAACAAAATTGAACTAAACAATCAATTTTAACAAATGAATAAAGAGTTCTAGTTAAATACATGACTCCAACAAAAATCATTTCCAATTATGTGAAAACCAGAAAACAGAACTCCTTAAAAGAAAACAATGAAATTATCTACTTTAAGTTGTCTAAGACCTCTTTTACTCCATACTGGTAAAAGAATCAGTTCTAGTGACATGATCATATGCTAAAGGACAACTACTAGAAAGCATAGAAAAGAAACCTTCAGCACTGTGGTCATATGTTTCTTCTTGGATATGTGCTGCGTCTGGTCTTACAGAACATTGCATACATGAATATTTTCTCTCTAGACTCTGGCAATCACAACGCAAGAGTTTATGGAAATTTAACTGATCCTGCGAAGGAGATAGTCAATTTTAATCTATGATGACAACATCCACATCAATTTCTTTCCACAACAATACATCAGGCATTACCATATTTTTCTTGACAATCAGTTGAGATGACAGGAACACCAATAGGATCACCACACTCCGGTCATTACATGCACCATTATATTCAAGAATGTCACTTATTTGCAGAACCTGTTGAAATGACTCAAGATGAATGTGTGATAACAAACCGTAAGATTAATTATAGAACACCTAAATGCAATTCCAACATTATTTTGAGTTATTCTCGTAGGTATCCAGATCATCCAGAGCTAGGAAAAACAAAAACTAGATAGGAAGTTAATGATTAAACGATAATTAGCAAAGACTAGCACAAACCTCTGGAAAATTTCCCAATAATGTCAACAATTTCTGTGATAATAAAAAGTTGTGCACTGCATCTGAGTAATCAGTCACTAACATGATTGATTCTTCGTGACTGGATTTATTAGGATCCTGTAATGTAACATAAATTAATGAGAATGAAGTAAAGGAAACTAGATCTCTATATTCACAAAATCTGCAAGGCTGGAACAAATATATAGCACCTTTGACGACCAACCACAACAAAGTTGCTTACGAAAGTAAAAGTCCAGCAGGCACCATATAGCTTTTCCATCCACCAATGAAGAAAAACTGTCGACCTTGCAGTCATAATTTTCACAAATTGCCTGGAAACCCCAACGACAATGATTGTTAAGTGAAGAGCAGTAAAAATTTTGTTTTTTAAATTGTGAACAGCTTTCAATACTCCAAAAAATCCCAAAATAAACATTTAACAAACCCAGGAAGAACAGATTAAGTGATACAGTCCTTATGACAACACAGTGAGAGACCTGACCAAACATCTATAGTTAATTGCCAAAAGAAGGAGGACACAACACTAATACCAAATCCAGTCTCAATTAAGATTAAAAAAAGTAGAATGATCCTCTCTTATCCCATAAACCCCCCCTCCACCCTAAAAAAAAAGGAAAAGAAAAAAAATGGTGAAGGTCGAATTCAATCCCATTCTTGAATGAAACTCGAGGGACTTTACCAACTAAGTTAATGGGCACCTTCAAGTTGTCCACTTATTCAAACAGAAAATAACCTCCAGCCACAAGTGACTGATGAAGCCCAAGCTATTGATGGAAAAATATAGTTCCACTTTCGTAGTACAAGATGTTGTCTAGACTCTAACTTGAACAGTAGGGGTTAAAAAGAAGAAAGAGCATTCACATCTGATCATTCTAGTAAGAAACACACACAGTAATATTCATAATCCATGAGTAGGACTCGGATGAAGCATATGCATCAGTACAGATTATTTGTTTGTTAGATTGAATGCTATTGAAACCCCAAAATAAGAATAAACTAATTAATTTCACAAATAGCGGCAACACCTGAATCCACTTTAAAAGCATTTCCAAGGAAGAGGATTCAAAATTGATCAAGTTATCCTGTGAAAAAGAAGAGGATAATTCAAAGATAAGTGTGATGGCAACTCTAGAACATGTAAAGATAACAAGGAAAACAAACGTTTAAAATAACACAAAAGGAAATAGAAATAGGACCAACAGATAAACTAAATTAAAAATTCATCCACATTGAGACAGACATACCCCATTTCCACGAATCTTGCAAATTTCCTCAGCTAAGTTTGTTTTCTTGATCAAAAGAGGTAGCTGCAAGTTTAATGAAAAAGTTAAAGGAGATTGTTACTAACAAGTAGATGATGGTAAACTCCTAAACCTGTAATACAATAGTTCTGAAACAATGGGAGAGAGAAAGGAACAGGCCTGAAAATGAACAAACATGTTCCAGAGCAATGAGAGAGTAAGTTCTTTGTCCCCATGAGCGATATCATCTTCTAGAATCATCATTCCATCTTCATCATGTAAAGCAACACCAGCCTGCCTAAGGTATTGCAGGGCAATGCCACAATTTGCCAAGTGCTTCTTATGTGTATCTGCTGGAACAACCATTTTCTGTTCATCCAATAAAACATTGAAATCAATAAATAATATACAATATCCTGCTAAACAATAGCTGAACCTGCCTATTCATTCAAAATATAAAGAAAGAAAGAAAGAAAATAACAACCGTGAGGATAGATGTGTCATCTTGCAAAAGTTGAATGATCCTACAGAGGTGCACCCCATCTTGAAGATCAACAAATAAATCTGTAACTCGGAAGTCAAATTCAACAAGCGGATCCTGCTCAAGAACAAATTTCATTGGTAAATTAGCCAGTGTATAAATAATTTTTGTTTACGCTAAAATCTGAGTAAGAACAAGTTTCATTGGTAGATTTCCTGCTCAAGAACAAATTTCATTGGTAAATTAGCCGGTGTAAGAATAATTTTTGTTTGCGCTAAACTCTGAGTTGACTTCATGCCTCATTTGTTTAATATATAGAAATGGCATTCACATTCGGGTAAAGGGCCTAATCTTAAATAAATATTTCGTTCCCTCGCACCCTGAAAACACACACACAAACCAAATCTCATGTAAATGAGTGTCATACATAAAATGAACCACCTACCTGCTGATAAGATACTTTGTATCCTAAAATCACCAGATGTGCTAAAATATTACCTTCTCCAAGCATGACATCAGATGAGAGAAAATCTAGTTTGAACCACAAAAAGAGAAAAGTCAAGCCTACAGTAGATAAAGCACAGTTATAGAACAATGGACGAGCAACTGAAGAGAGGAGTGAATCGATAATTACCACGGATCACCTGATGACTTGATTTAATATTAGATTCAACCGTAAACAATAAAGGAGAACCCCCATCCACTCCATCAATACCATACTTAAGAGAAAGACTGCTCTGACATTTAGCTCTATCAAGGATAAGAACAAGCAACAGAAATCTCTTCAAAATGACATTTCCCAGAGCTTCATAATAACCGGGTCTGTAAAGACCATCAACCATCTTGTTATAAGCATAATCCTTTGCTAGACTTGCATGTGCAAAAATTTGCTTCTCAATGATCATTTTCAAAAATCTGATTTCTTCATCAGAATTAGCATCTCTGTCGGACAACAAAGAATCACCACCAAAAACAACGTACAAGCCAATTCGAAGCCAAATTGGGTTGTAGCTCATGAGAATTCTAGTGGCCTTCTTCTTGAACCCTACATCCGTTACTAAGGGGCAATGAGCCTTCATCTTCAACCTCCCCTCATCAATATTCTGGAAAGAAGACAGACAGTCAACATGGTTCAGTGCTTATAAATATTTACAAGCCCTGTTTGGTCAAATGCTACAATTTTCAGACCAACCAAACGTATTCAAATGAAACCATGTAAAAGAAAATTAGCATGAGATTATAAGAATCCAAACCTTAGCTACTTGAGTCATCGCATCAAAAACCTCTTTGCAATTGCCCATGCTCAAATAAAGCCGCATTCGCTGCGTCAAATCATCAACACTACACACATGTTCCAACGAAGACCGTAAGTTCGAATACTTGGAGCTTGAGAATGCCACAGCACTCACGGCCCGCCAAGACGAGTCTCTCTGACGCTTCGGGTCCCGCCACGCCGAGTCGACCCGGACCGCACTGCCGGGCTCGCTATCCCTCTTCCCCTTGGGAAGCGTTCCGCCACGATGATCCTCATCAACGGACAAAGTGCAGCCGCAGGATCTAGGGTTTTGGAAGAGGAAATTGAGCCAGACGTTGAGAGACTTGGCCAAGGATTTGAGCTTTTGCTCTTTTTGAATTTGGACCTTGCGAGAGGACTGTGACTGCTCGACCTCGAAGGCCTTGAGTTTTCTGGCTGCAGCCTTGGTACGGCTGGAGT
Source organism: Prunus persica (assembly GCF_000346465.2). NCBI lineage: Eukaryota > Viridiplantae > Streptophyta > Magnoliopsida > Rosales > Rosaceae > Prunus > Prunus persica. Next base: position 1,097,089 of record NC_034012.1, read on the forward strand.
TCGACTGAGCGAGAGATGGCCGACGGCGAAATGACGAAGAAGTACGCGGGGTCTGCTTGGAGGCTGTGAAGAAATGGGGGCCAGGGGAGTGTAAATTGGAGATTCGCGAGGGGCGTTTCGGGGTTTTGAAATTTGAGATGTCTCTGAAGAGAGAGGAGGGTTTCCTATACGGTGACGGTGACGGGCATGACGGTGGCTCTTCGCCTTCCATTGCGAGGGCTTTGTCTGAAAATGGTTTTGGATTTGAATTTGAAATGCGAAGAGAAGCGGGGAAGGGTGAAGATGACGGTGGAGCGTCGCACATGCCGGGAAGTGAAAGGACTTGAGCCTAACGGGTTTTTGTTTTGTTTTTTGAATTCAAAAGCCCAATGGGCCTTGAGCCCAAAAACTTGATAATATATAGCGCCTACAAGTCCAACAAGAGCCAAACGAGATGGTTGGTTCGTGAGGAGCACGCGCTCTCTGATTGGAAGAGCATTTGTCATTCTTTACAGCCCAGAAAGACGCAAGAGCTTAGCTTTACCCGTCTCGTCTCGTCTCGTCTCGTCTCTTCAGCTTTGCGTGGCCCTCTCAGAAGCTCTCTCTGCAAAACTTCCAAACCCTCTGGTTTCAATTCATCTCCTGAGCTCTTGATTTTACCTCCAAGAAAGAAAGTTGTTGAGATTTTGGTTCGAGCTGTAATTGAATAATATAATCATGGCTCAAGCAGTGGAGGAATGGTACAAGCAGATGCCTATCATCACCCGCTCCTATCTCACGGCCGCTGTTGTCACCAATATCGGTTGCTCCCTCGATGTATGTCTCTCGCTTTGAAATTTGAAAATCTCTCTCGTTCTGTAATTACCCATTTGGTTTTGTGCAAATGGCTTTCTCTGATTTTGTCCGATTTCAATTTGGGTTTTGACTGAACTTTAGGAATTAGTCTCTTCTGCCATTGATTTTTACTTGGGTAGCTGCATGTTGTTTGTTTGGGTAGCTGAATGTTGTTTGTTTCGGAAAAAAATTGAGGAATGATTACCTGGAAATTTGTTACTTTATGTAAGTCTATAATTGTTATTATTACTATTAGTGATTTATTCAATCGAACTTAAATTCTGATAGCTGGGTTCAATTAATTAGTGCATGCATTGGTGTTGTTCAAAAGTTTCATAAACTTTGAAACCATCCTTTCTAGATTTCATTTTAGTTTATGCTCTATTGCAATTTTAATGCTCCTTTGGATTTAATGGAAGTTCAGAAGGTTAGGCAGTTCTTGTAGTCATTTCTTTCTCCTCTATTACTGATGGCTAATTTTAAAACCTTTTGCAGATAATCTCTCCTCATAATCTATACTTGAACCCTATACTAGTTGTCAAGCAGTATCAATTCTGGCGCCTCGTCACCAATTTCCTGTACTTCCGGAAAATGGGTAATTCCTAATATTTATTTATAAAAGATTTCCATTTCTTGGAAGCTACATTGTGTCATTTAATTGTTAATGTTTGTGTTTCCTAACATGGTTATATCTTGGCGTTGACAGACTTGGACTTTATGTTCCACATGTTCTTTCTTGCTCGGTACTGCAAGCTTCTTGAAGAGAACTCTTTCAGGGGAAGGACTGCTGATTTCTTTTACATGCTCTTATTTGGCGCCACTGTGTTGACTGGGATAGTTCTGATTGGAGGGATGATACCGTATTTGTCAGAGTCATTTGCGAAGATTATATTCCTCAGCAACTCTCTAACATTCATGATGGTTCGTTACTTATCTTTGTTGGATTGTGATGGATTTGTTTCCAAAGCTCGGTATGTTATTATTGTTTTTTTAAACATTGTCATGAATTCCTATTTTACAGGTCTATGTGTGGAGCAAGCAAAATCCGTTCATCCATATGAGTTTCTTGGGCCTCTTCACTTTCACAGCAGCTTACCTACCGTGGGTCAGTTAAATGTCTGCTTGATTTATATTGTTAATCCGTTACCTCTTCGGAATTATTAGTATTTTGGCCTCCTTTTTTTAACAAACTATTTGGCTTTTGATTTTAATCTTAGACAAGTCCTCTTACTAATAATTCTTGACTCCTTGATTATGTTGTAATGTCTGTTTCATTTTTCATCCAGGTTCTTCTAACGTTCTCTGTCATTGTCGGGGCTAGCGCTTGGGTGGATCTTTTGGTGCGTTATCTTTTCCATAAGAATTTGCACAAATATTGAGATATAAATTTTGCATCTCACCTTAGAGTTACAAAATTAGGTTGTGTTAACAAATGGCTTATGATTCTGCCTCACCAGTTATACAACAATACTTAAAGGTTTTTCATGTACTAATAGTTTCTTACATGTCGATTGGTTTTGAATCAGGGAATGATTGCTGGTCATGCCTATTACTTTCTGGAAGATGTTTACCCGCGAATGACAGGTCGCCGGCCCTTGAGAACCCCTTCTTTTATCAAGGCACTATTCGCAGATGATCCTGTTGTGGTGGCACGACCAGAAAATGTGAGATTTGCACCTCCACCTGTTGAGGAACTTCACCAAGATTAATTTAGACCTTCGGGAAAGCCAGGTTGATGGGGGCTTAGCTTTCAGGATATTGATCTGGCATTTAGGCAAGGCTTTGGCATGTAGAATGGCTTTTTGGCTCTGTAATATATAGACATCTACACAGATATACTAATTGTTTATTTGTGAATTTTTTATAACGCAAAGCTAATGTGCAATCAAAGTTTATTTCTCTCTGTAGCGTGATGATCTAGTTACTTTGATATTTAACGTTCACCTCAGGTGCACAATTACTTTGATCAAAGTTTACGCACAATTTCCACTTAAGAAAATGTATCTTAATGTTCTCCGTTAGCAACCATGTCTTGTTTTACTTATCTATAAGATGCACTAATGCCGATTACGAGTTCCTCAAGTGGGGAAATGTATCTTAGTCTCCTCTCTTCCTTACCCCATGAGAATTAGTTGTGGAAGATTATTAAACAAAGCACCATCAGATTTCTCAAATAGCATAAATCATATTCTCTTGTGCTTTCACGGTTTTTATTTTATTTTTTATAATCAGATGATATTCTAAACTACACTAATGTACAATACGGAAAGGGAGATTAAACTTAGGTGCAAGAGAGCAGGTACGTTTTCACTTATTTGGGAAAAATACAACATAACAAAAGGAAAAGGAAAAGCAAGCCACAGCAGGCCTCGAGTATTGTTGTATTAGCGACATGGTCAAGCCGTTAATGGACGGAAGAGTACCTTAATCACACTCGTATCGATTGATTATCAAGCACTGGGCATTAAAAAAATGTACTTTATATTATATCACATCAATTGTCTACTGAGGGCAAAGAGAAGCATTATTTCTGCTTCAACAAACCATGATATGAAACTCTAAAAACAAACAGAAACAACACCTACAACAATAAAATTACATGAACATTTCCTTTTGTCACATTCTTATCAAATAAACCGCTAACTGTCAAAATAACCATGAAAATAATTTAACTATTTTCCCTTGGCTAGCTCCGGAGAGCCGTGTAATATACATACATCTAAAAAAATGCCGGCATCATGAGCCACACCAGAATACTGCATCTGGTCTGTTTTTCTGGCTTTCCTATTGTCGCTCAATTTCATTAGCACCAAACTCCCAATCCGTAAAGAATTTTACTAAGGGGGCAAAATTAACACAAAGAATAGATAGACCAGGCTAACGGATAGGATGATACTGAGCTGATACTCTCTTCGGGGGCAATTTGCGCAAGATGTAAAGGACTAGCGCTGAAGGCAGGATCTCAACCAGCTGCAGAGGACAGATATTTTAAGTTTTGAAGGGGAAAAAGTAAAAGAGTTTGAAGAATAGGACAAGAAATAGCTGTACAAATAAACAAGCTTAATACACTACCATGTAATAGATCACATTCAAAATTGGATGATCCAAAACATCAAGTGATGCATCTGTATCAAAAGCAGATAGGACAACCTGCATTTTGAATCGAGTTAATGAAACTCCCAGAAAATTCAATATATGCTGATAAAAGCAACACCTTATAAAGCAAATCAAGAAATCAGTACAGTCACGACTATCATTTTTTACCAGTGGAACAAAGAAACATGAAGTCTTTAAGTTAATTTAGATAGTTTGGCTACAACGTAGATAGTTCCCGGGTAAAGACTCAGATGAGTCCTATAGCGTAAAACAAAACGAAGTCTCGGTAGTTGCAAGATCCCAAATAGGAAGTACAGCTTTGGCGTTTTCATCAAGTAGAATAGAAATCAAATGAAAACCACGAGAGCTATAACATTTCTTCATTAGCTTTTACGCTATAGGACTCATCTGAGGCTACTAGGATTGCATTAACATTTCTGATTCAAACTAGTATCAACAATGTACAGTCGTTTTGTTTGGCTACAATGTAGATAGTTCCCGGGTAAAAGCTCACAGTGTAATCAAATATTACGAAGATATTTCCCCAGGGATTAACCCATCCACGGTGTTCTGTGTGAGTGTGTTGGAGTATTCTTTTCGTCTGCAATGTACATCTTATTTTGTGGAGTAAGAAGCACAAGACAGGCACAAAGAGAACTCTTTGTAGACTGGAATGTTAACTATTCTTCTATAAGAATACAAGAGAAGGTTTCTTTGAATTTACTACCGCATAGAAGGGTTTGAAGCTTACCACAAAGCATCTTACGAGAAAGCAGGTGAAACATATGGCTGTAACAGATCCAACCTGCAATGACAACCAATTGTTAGTCAATAGCACTAGTTAACAGAATGATTTTTTTTGCTGTAGCTTCTCTCACTAGTTTAACCTTGAACCTTGATCTACATAATACTCACAATGCTTAAAGGAAGAATTTTTTTTTAAAACAAAAAAGTTGGTTGCAAGCAATTATGATGGCATCATATTTCAAGATAGTAAAAAACCCTCCCAATTTCTGTGCATTGTATGTGTGTTTTAACTGACTAAGGTTTAATCCACTGCCCTCTGCATGCACATATCTAAATGATATCCTAAGAATAGACTTTGCTTTTATTCAGAATAAATCTAGCCAAGAAGATTATGTGCCATAAATCTAGCAATCGGGCGTTCTAATCTGATAGACAAAATATGTAGGCAAGGCACAAACCTCGTGAAGTTTCTTCCTTCTCCCTTTAGATTCAATGGGGAAGCGTCTCAGCATGAAAAATAACCTGAACACATTGTTTATAATAATCCACCCATTACAAATGCAAATGCACAGGCACCCAAACAGAGACAACCAGGAGTAAGCTAACAGAATGAGCACAGCTCCATATGCTTAAATACAATGCAGAACACTCACCTTCCTCCGTATATCAAAAATCCTAGTGCAGCCACAAATGACACAACTGAGACAAAAAAGAACAAAATAATGAGTATTCTCATTAAACAAGAGAAGCAATGACGAGTATGCATAAGGCTATGAGATGACAAAACAATCATTCTCAATAATGGGAGCCCTGTGAAACCTATTGCATGACTCGAAACAGGCCTTACCTGCAATGAATATCTTTCCAATGAACTCCACAACACTGTTGTCATCGATCCAGAGGTATATCCAGATGCAAACCTGAAGAGAAACACACATATATCATAAGACAAATTAAAATTTCTGAAGAACCCCGTAAGGGACTTATTCCTGTTTATGCTAAGAACTCTAAAGCACACTCTGTCCAGCTAAGTTGACATGTGCCCTAGTGGCAAGGAGTTGAATCATCAACAAGCCTGTCCCATGCCTGGTTGCTAAAAAAAAAAACTACAGTTGTATATTAAATAGGCAAACCAGAAAGATGTCTTTTCTCTTCTATATAACCTAGCCACAAAATGGGTAAGAAATTCAACCTAGGAGGGCAAAACCTAATATTTCGACAGTTGTAAAACTTTTTTCCCCAACCTTCTTGAGAAAGAACATGCAGGATGAAGCAAATGATTACAAGGTTAAAAGCAACAGGAGATCAAGGAGATTGACAAAGCAAGCATGATTGGAAGGTGAGCGGGCTGCTTATGTAAGTAACACACATAAACGGAAAAAAAAAAATACTAGCCAGACACAGATGTTATGATAACAGCAAGGGATACAGAGAAACCACGTGATGAAGCATGCCAAGAAAACAAAAATGGAGCACACCTGTATAAAGTACATTGCAGCATTGACTGAAATATAAACAACCCTGAGCTTATCTGTCGGTAAACTTCTTGCCTATTCATTGATAGTGAGAAATGAAGTCAGAAGTCTTCATTGATCAAAAGAAACAACCACATTTAAAAGTTGCACACCTCAGTTTAATTGAAGTCTGGCTAACACTAACACTAATACCATGCAAAGAACTAGGAAAACATGCTGTTACCTGGTGATATATCTCTGCCCAGAAGAGAACAAGAAGTGTGTACGTAGAGAAGAACAGCAGTCCAGGAAGATCCAACAAGACCAATATTAGTACCTGGTTCAAGATGCAGCTGCCCGATTTTAGTATACAACCCCAAGGTTCATTGCTTTCTTTTTATGTTCTTGTCTTTCCAATAAACCAAATAGAGCCTTAATGTCCCTCAGAACCCCCAAAGTAAAATGAACAGTTAACAAGATGTAAAAAAGTTCCGGACATTTTATGATCATATGTTTCAGAAGTGAATAGAAGTGTCAAGTAGGATAACAGGGGTAGGTTTAAGATTTGAACTAAGTGACGCTTTACAAAACTAACCTTCGGGTGCAAAGCAAACACTTGATGGTGAAATCCGAAAACAATTGCTCGTACTGCAAGAGCAACACCAAACAATGACGACAAAAGATTTTCAAACTGAGAATTAATGGACAGAATAACAGGAGAGACTCTGAATGGAAATAATGCACTGGTATCACCTCCATTAACAATGAAGTTCATAAGATGAAAAACCTTCTGCGTGGTCCAACCGTATTCGGGCACTCTCAATTCAATCCTTATTAGTTGAAACTGTGCATCACGAATACAAGCAATCAACTTAGGATACTCATAATAAGCACTGTTCATAATTTACTTGATAAACAAGTAGCACTTAGTAACCTGAGAACTAAATCCAGCTAGTTTTGCACATTAACAGCGACAGTTGTTGGCACTTAATTTTATCTAAAATTTGAAATATGGATATAAAACTAAATCTAACCATGCTAATGTTTGATGTAATTTCGGGGTGATTGTATAAATTCCAGTTTATTGAAGATTCCGATCTCGAAATTCATACAAAATTAGCTACTGATTAACCAAATAAGAAGCTAAACTAACAAGCACACGAATATCTGTAGTTCGTTGGAGAGAGATGTTAAGAGAAAGACCAGACCAGAGCGACGGAGGAGACGAGGGCGTAGGCAGCGCAGAGAGCGTAGAAGATGCCGTCCTGCCATTGGGTGTTCTCGTTGATCTCGTCCCACCAATTGGAGAGGAAAGAGGCGAGCTCCATGGGCGCGGAGGTGAATGTGAATGGCATTCTCGTCATATTGGGCGGGAGCTCCTCCGAGGCCGAGAAGCTCAGCGAGGGTCAAAATGTTGAGAAGCGGAGAAAGGAGCAGAGATACTCTCTGCCTAACTCGTCAAAGCAAAAGCACACAGCTCACAAAGAGACTGAGAGAGGAAGATGGAGGGGGTCTACCAGAACTACCCCTACCAGACGGTCCAAGAGAGATCGAGATAGGGTGGGCTTTTCGGGGATTTGGAGGCCTTTTGTATACACACACCACAGACCATGCTTTGGTCGCTCTCACCTAAGCTTCTACGCTCACGTCTTCCAGCCTCTATAATTCAATTCAATTCATTTGCTCCTTTTCTCTTACAGTCGCAAGTGGTGGTGGTTGTAAACTTGTACTCGTCTTACTTAATAAACTATAACTGCTCTTATCCTCTCTCCCTCTGTCTCTCTCTGCGCTTTTTCTTTTTCTTTTTTTTTTTTTTCTATTTTCTTATTTGTGCTTATTATTTTATGTCGATCGATTGGCCAATTAGGGACGTTGAAAAATGAAACAGCCCCTTTTTGTCCTAAATTATGGGAAACGAGTCTCATTTACGATTTTACAAACATATGTGTCAGTTGACAAAATAGTGAATCTATTTTCTTACACTCAAGTTCAAATTCTCATTTTTATAAATTTGATTAATTTAAGATAGTTTAAATTATCATTTATAAATATATATATTCATAATTCAAATTAAACAAACAAGTATACAAAAAAGGGGAGTCACCCATGTGAAGACGTTATCAAAAATGATGACTAAAATAAAACATTCGGACTCGTGAATCATAAATTTTCTGTGTAAAAAAAAATGGAACTTTTAAATACATAATTTTATGTCTTATGTTTTATAGTTTAAGTGGTTAAGAACGGTTAATCTTACACTTTATGTCATGTGTTTGAATTTCCCTTTTTTCAACATTGTTAGTATAAAAATTTAAATAAATAATTAAAAATATATTGAATTTGAAACTAAAATTATATAGACGGGCATTATAAAATGAATACGTGTGTGTGTGTTTTTTTTCTTTAACATGGAGTTTAGGCGGCAAAGAAACTTAACCAGGGCGCCTAAATTTGTGAATTAGTTGGTTTGAATTTAAAATTTTGAAAACGCCTTCACCAAAAAACTAGAAGGTTTTTACAACGTAGTTAGACTGATAATCACGTGATGCAGGTGAGGAGATGCGATTGAAGATTCGCTGATGCAGTGGGGTCCGCATCTCCCGTCCCATACACCATTGATTGGTCAGCTAATAATTCTATTTTCACATGAAGGTGACGAGAAGTTTCTTGCCAGAAATACGTGGCATGGACGGTTTGGCGGTGTTGGTTTGCGCCAACTCATCCAGTACACCACCACTAATTCTCCATGCAAGCGAGGATTTTACACCAATATGGGCGTACATGTTAAGAAAATGTTGGTCCTGCTCCATTTTCCTGATGTAAGGTGATGATTTCTGTTGGTTGGTGGCATTGCGGTTTCTGTGCAGATTGAATTGGTGTTGAGGCTTCTTTTTTTTTCTTCTCTTTTCTTATTATTATTTTTTTAGTTGTTTAGGCGCGAGTTTTTTTTAAGATCACGCATTTGTTCATCTCATGTTTGGGTTTTGAATAGTATTAGCTATTTCAGTGTTATCTTTTGTACGCTCTTATAGTACTTATTATTTTTTAATAAAGCATCTTTTCCAACAACAAAAATATGCAATCGATAGTCTAAATAAATTGCAATGGGAGGGAGTTTCCCAAACACACACTACTAAAGTGTTACGAGGGTTCGAACTTGAAACTACTAGTCTGCAAGTAAAGTCCTATTTTCCACTGAGCTAGACCCTATTGGCCGAATCCTTTAACTAATAGCAAATACTTTTTTTTTTTTGGGGCACCATACCACCATGGCTTGTTATGTTAGAACTTACGTTGTAATCACAAGTGATTTGTGGATTAAGTGGTTAAGGTCAGTAATTCTTGTTATTTATGTCGCTAACTTTGTTATGTAAAGAAAAAAGAAAAAGAAAATGGGTAGATACTAAAATAGAGGGAAAAAAAAAACAAAGAATATGTGCCTTTCTTTAGTATGAATTAATTGAGTACATGCGCAGACATATGCAAAAATTTAAAGTTTCCCATTGCCTTTCACGACTTTGACTATATTTTAAAGCAACCCTTTGAATTGTAGTTTAAACTTGGAAAAAATAAAGTAGATAGATGATAAATGGTAGAGTTGCATATCAATCATGCCAGCATTACATGTTAGACCTTGAACATGGTAGCTACTAAGTGTTAGTAATGCGATTTTGATTTCATTATTGTGTCGTTTCCCCACATGTACATACGTGTGGTGGTGTGGATGTCGTTTTCTTGCAATTCGTTATCAATAGATCAGTGGAAAATGTAAAATTATTGATTTCCGAAAAAGGACATGTCGACAGAAATTCTATTTACCAATACTGATTTGGCATCAGTCAGTCATGTGCCAACGAAATGGTCATTTTAAAAATAATATAATAACAAAAAAAAGGTCTATTTGCTCGTCAAATATTGCAAATCAATATAAAACCCAAAAATAAAAATAAAAATAAATAAAGCTTGAAGGTACTAAACTATTATATAAAAATTAGAGACCGGGCCGCATGCAAGCCCATGTGACTGTGATTGACTTCATTCGTTAATCTAAGTGCACCTGAACTGAAATATATGAAATTAAATTAGTAAAGCAGATTAGATTAGATTCTTTTATTAGGACAGAAGACACAAAATCCCTTCTTAGAGCAAGGCCAGCGCTTGCTTGAAACCGGGCCAAAGGCCCCCCGAGAGAGCCCAGAAGACCTCCAGCGCGGAAGAAGAAGCCCGGGCAAGGCGCGGGTCCCACGAGCCCGGGCAGGCCCAAGGGCGAAATCAGACTGGGCTCGAGCCCGGGTTGGATGACGTCAGCGCTGACGTCATCCAACTCAGTGTCCAACGGTAACCTGCCACGTGTCAACACCGGGTGGCTCCGATTGGTTTTTTTCCAGAAATCCTCTAGTTCTCATTTTTTTTGGCCAAAAAAATTTAAAAAAAATCCTAAAAAATCCGAAAAAATTCTGAAATTTTTTTTAAAAAAATACCAAAAAAGTATGTATTTTTTCCCTATAAATACCTAACCATTTTATCTACTTTCAACACCAAATCTTCATACAATTTCTTCTCCATACAATATTTTCTACTCTCCACTCACATTATTCATTTTCCACACCAATTCTCCATACAAACTCATCTCCTTCCAATATTTTTTACTCTATACTCATATTTTTCACTTTCCACACCAATTCCATACAAACTCTTCTCCTTCCAATATTTTTTACTATCCACTCACATTTTTGTACTACTTTCCATTTGTAGAAAATAAACAAATGGCATCTTCTGTCGAAATCGGAGGCTCGTGTTCAACCAGGAAGATATTGCGTTGTGCGAGTCTTGGGTGAACGTTAGTCATGACCCTATCACGGGCAATGAGATGAAGTTCCATCATATGTGGAGCAAAATTCATGGAGAATTTTGTCAAAGATCGGGTTCCATTCGGACCGAAATGGCTTTGTCTAGTAGATGGAAACTTCTAAACAAAGAGTTAGGGAAATGGAGAAATGCCTTGACAAAAGCAAAGGACAACATTCGGAGCGGTGCGAATCTTTCCGATGAGGTAAAATATTTTTAATTGTCATTTTAATCAATTTAATGTAACTTTTTTTTATTGCATATTCTATTTCTTTTTGTTGCACAATGTTTATTTTATTTTTGCATTTCCTAATTGGCTTTATTTATTTACATAATCAATTTTATTCTTGCATTTCAAATATGTTTATAATTTCATGCATAATCTTTATTTTTTGTTTTTGCATTTTCAATTTGTCTATATTTATTTACATAATCAATTTTATTCTTGCATTTCAAAATAGTTTATAATTTATTGCATTGTATATTTTTTTAATGCACTTCCAATTATTTATTTTGAATAGATCATACAAGCACAAATGTGGTTCGGTGCCATGGGGCAAGGGAAAAAAAGTTTTGTGCATTTCCAATGTTGGGAAATTGTCAAGGATTGTTCCAGATTCAAAATTATTCTTACCGCACCCCCGGTTGTGTTGCATGAGACGCCGCTCCACGAATCGCCATTAACCGATTCGCCATTGGACTCCCCAATGGAAAGGGAGTCACCACTCCCACGTCCGCCGAGACCTATTGGGAGAAAGGCGGCAAAGGCCAAGAGAGGGGGCACTTCGAACATTGATTGTGTTCAAATATTCGAGCAAATAGCTAAGAACAACTCTCTAAGATTGGAGAGAGACTTGAGGAGAGATGAAGCGGACAAGGCACGATTGGAAGCCTTTGCAATTGAAAAGCAACATGCAAAAGAAAAAGACGACGATGAAAGAGAGATGAAAATCATGGCCATGGATACGAGCCATATGTCTCCTGAAACAAAGGCCTATTGGAAGCATAAACGAAGGGATGTGATGAGAAGAAAACTTTTCCATGACGACGGACCTAGCAATACGGATTGGCTAAATGATGAAAACCATTAGATTGTATTGTTGTATTTTTTTTATAATTGTTGTATTTTTTTTAAATTGTTGTATTATCCTTTAATTTGTTGTATTGTTTCTTTTTTATTCAATCAAAAAAGCATTCTCTAATGTTGTATTATTAAAAACATTTGAGCATTCCTCACAAAGATTAATTAAAAACAAACCTTCATTTATTGCAAACAACACACAAAACAAACCATACATAAAAGCATAATAATAAAAAAGACCTCGCAATAATTCCACAAAACACAACACACAAAAACAAAGCATAATTAAAAACAAAGCATAATTCCAAACAAAGCACGAATCTAGCCTTCATCCATTGTGATTGCCTTTCATCTGCCAAAAGTGCTCGATCAAGTCAACTTGACGTCTTTCGTGAACATATGAAGATTGCATTTCTTGATAACGATCAATCATGGGGTTGTTGAATCGACCATCCTAAACTAACGGTTCGGGCTCCATTGGTAGTCCATTTGGTCCCATCGGCCTTTCATATATTCTTGTCAACGTCGTGTTCATAGGATCGGGTTCAAACACCTCTGGAGCATCGTAGTCATACTCATCCTCCACAATCATGTTGTGGAGGATGATGCAAGTCATCATAATACTCCTCAGCACCTCCTCGTCTAGCATCCGAGCAGCACCCCTGATAATTGCCCAACGAGCTTGCAAGATACTGAAACACCTTTCCACATCTTTCCTGTAACCTTCTTGAAAGGAAGCAAAGCTTCTTTCCTTCTCGGATTGGGGATTCGGAATTGTTTTCACGAATGTCGTCCACCTAGGATAAATTCCGTCGGCAAGGTAGTAGGCACCAGAGTATACGGTATTGTTGATTTGGTATGTGACCTGAGGGGAATGACCTCGCAATACCTCGTCGAACACCGGGGATTGACCAAGGACATTGAGGTCATTCTGAGATCCGGCAACCCCAAAAAAGGCATGCCAAACCCAAGTGTCGAATGAAGCTACGGCCTCCAAAATGATACTTTTTTGGCCCTTCCGATTCCCATACTCTCCTTGCCACGCAGTAGGACAATTCTTCCACTGCCAATGCATGCAATCGATGCTTCCGATCATTCCTGGGAAACCTCGAGCCTCGCCTTTTTGTAGAAGCCTTTGCAGGTCCCTCGGAGTGGGTTTGCGAAGGTACTCCCTCGTGTACAAATTTTCCACTGCATCACAGAATCTCACCAAGCACTCTAGGATAGTAGATTTTTCCATCCTTGCAATCTCATCCACCTGCTCTGCAGATGCCCCATAAGCAAGCATCCGCAAAGCAGCTGTAAGTTTTTGCTCCGGGATAAGACCCAAAACTTCAACAGCATCATGCTTTTGAATGAAGTATGTGTCGTAATTACAAATATCATGCATGATTTTTTGGAACAAATGTGGCTGCATTCTATATCTCTCTCGAAACTTATGAGCAGGATATAACGAATTTGGGATAAAGTAATCCTCCAAGAGATTCTTACCCCGAGACTCTCTGTGTCTGTCCACATTCGGGGCACGACGACGATGGTGTTGGCTTGATTGATTCATCATACACACCGCCGCTACTTCAAGCATTTCTTCCTCTTCTTCATCGGCGTCCCGATCTTCTTCCTCACGTCTACGCCGGATTTCTTCCCATTCTTTCTGTTGCCTCTCCAACACCCTCCTGAAGTTTGACATTGAGAGTATAATGTGTTTTGTAAAATCTGAGAAATAAAGGAATATATCAGAGATGGTGTGAGAGGAGTGGTGTTGATGGTGTAGTTATATAGAGGGATTCAGAAGATAGAGATGACACGTGGCACAATTTTAGAGGGTGAAAATCTTATCTGAAATCTGAGATCACTATTTGTAAAAAAATATCTGAAAATCTTATCAGACATGGGACACGTGGCACAATTTTAGAGGGTGAAAATCTTATCTGAAATATGAGATTATAATTTTTTAAAAATATCTGAAAATCTTATCTGACATGGGACACGTGGCACAATTTTAGAGGGTGCAAATTTTATCGGAAATCTGAGATTATAATTTTTATTAATGAATATCCGAAAATTTTATCTGGAATAAGACACGTGGCAACCGAGATTCACATCCGAAAATCTTATCCGAAAATTTAATTACAAAAGATTATCAAAATTAATGATTTAAAGTATAAAAAAATAGGAAATAAAGTACAATGAATAGTAATTGCCCTAGACTTTGCCCTTGTGGGTGGAACTACAAATGGCAAGGCTGACACTATTCACATGAATAGTGTCAGCCCTTGCTTGCCCTTGCCTTAGACTTTGCCCTAAGAGCAACTCCACCCATTTGCCCTTAGCCATGGCAAGGGTGGAGCTAGGGCAGCCACTATTCACGTGAATAGTGGTTGCCCTTGCAAATAGTAATTTGTGTTTTCACCCGTTGCCCTAGCTAAGGGCAATTACTATTCATTTTTTTGTTTTTTCCTCATATTTTTTAATGAAAATAATTAATTTGGGTAATATTTTCAGATAAGATTTTCGGGTTCCTACGTGTCAAGACTATTCATAATCAGATAAAATTTCCGGATAAGATTTTTGGATTCAAATTTCGGATGAATTTCAAAGTTCAAATTTCAGATAAATTTTTGGGTTCAAATTTCGAACGAATTTGGGTTCAAATTTCAGATAAATTTGGGTTCAAATTTCAGATAAATTTGGGTTCAAATTTCGGATGAATTTCAAAATTCAAATTTCATACAAATTAGGGTTCAAATTTCGGATGAATTTCAAATTTCAGATAAGATTTTCATTCAATAAAATCAAGCCACATGGCATGTCTATCTTGCCAAAATTTTCTATAAAACCAGAGTCTCAGCTCATACCTCTCACACCACATCTTTCTATATTTTCATTTCTCAGAGTTTAGAATTCATACTTCATTCATCCTGAATGGAAGAATTTAGGAGATGCTTGGAGAGGCAAGAGAGAGAAACAAGAGAGAGAAACCGTAGAGCAGATGAAGTCAATGAGTTGCAGAGACAAGTCGATGAGCAAGTTCTCATAGCAGTGGCTTTGCAAGAAGAAGAGAACCAAGGTCGCCGCCATGGTTCACAAGTCGGCCGCCGCCGGAATGTGGAAAGACATAGGCATTCTGGGGGTAAGAATCTTTTGGAAGATTATTTTATCCCAACTTCTTTGTACTCTGATGTTGATTTTCGAAGGCGATTTAGAATGCAACCTCATTTGTTCAATAAAGTCATGCATGATATTTGCAATTATGATGCATACTTTGTTCAAAAGTGTGATGCTGCTGGGGTTTTGGGGCTTCTTCCGGAGCAAAAGCTTACAGCTGTTATACGAATGTTGGCGTATGGAGCATCTGCTGATCAGGTGGATGAGATTGCCCGGATGGGGAAGTCCACTACGTTGGAGGCTTTGGTAAGATTTTGTCAAGTTGTTGAAACTCTGTATACTAGGGACTACCTGCGTAGACCTACTCCCAGGGACCTCCAACGGCTTCTACAAAAAGCCGAAGCTCGAGGATTCCCTGGAATGATTGGTAGCATCGACTGCATGCACTGGCAATGGAAGAATTGCCCAACTGCCTGGCAAGGTGATTATGGAAATTGAAAAGGCCAAAAAAGTATCATCCTTGAAGCGGTTGCTGGTTTCGACACATGAGTTTGGCATGCCTTCTTCGGAGTTGCAGGATCACAAAATAACCTCAACGTGCTGGGTCAATCCCCGGTCTTCAACGATGTATTGAGAGGCCAGGGCCCCAATATCACCTATGAAGTCAATAATACAGTGTACCAGACAGGGTATTATCTAGCTGACGGCATCTACCCGAGGTGGACCACTTTTGTCAAATGTATTCCGAATCCCCGATCCTAGAAGCAAAAATTATTTGCTACCTATCAAGAGGGATACAGGAAAGATGTCGAAAGGTGTTTTGGTATCCTTCAAGCTCGGTGGTTGATTATTCGAGGTGCGGCCCGTATGTTTGATGAGGAGATCCTCAGAAGCATTATGATGACTTGCATCATCCTCCATAATATGATTGTGGAGGATGAGTATGATTATGATGCTTTAGAGGTGTACGAACCGGATCCAATGAATACGGCTTTGACACGGATTTATGAAAGGCCCATAGGACCAAGTGGAGAACCATTTGAGCCGGAACCGTTGGTGAGGGATGGTCATTTGATGACCCGAATGATAGATCGATATACAGAGATGCAATCTTCGTATATTCATGAAATGCGTCAAGTTCACTTGATGGAGCATCTATGGGCGGTGAAAGGCAATGAAGAAGAATGATGGAGCATAGATGCTTTGGTTATGTTTTATTTAGTTATGGTTTGGTTGTGTTGTATTTTTATTTATTATGCTTTGGTTTATGGTTTGGTTGTGTTGTATTTTTATTCATTATGTTTTGGTTGTGGTTTGTTATTATTATTGTGCCTTGTTTGTAGTTTTTTTAATTTTTATTTTGTTTTGTTTGAAGTATGGAATATGTTGAATAAAAAGGTAATTTATTGAATACTTTGTTTATTAAATAACGAAATCTAATACAAGTCATTACGAATTACTACTACTAAAATAAAATACATGAATTACAACAACTTTAAAAGAAAACATGAAAAATACAAATACATAAAAGGTAGGCTAACAAATTTAATGGTTTCCATCATTTAACCAATCCGTGTTGCTAGGCCCATCATCCCGGAAAAGTTTTCTTCTCATAACATCCCTTCGTTCTAGTTTCCAAAATTATTTTGTTTCAGGGGACATATGACTTGTATCCATGGCCATGGTTTCCTGATCCGTGTTGTCTATATCTTTTTTGCGCAAATACTCCCTTTCTCGTGCATACTCAGCTTGAAGGGTCAACTCGTTATCTTGGCGTTTTTGCTCCATTTCAATTCTTAGGCCATTTTGCCTTGCAATTTCCTCCAAAAACTTTGAATTATAATTGCTTGAATTACCCACTTTCTTTGCCTTTGCGGCCTTTCGGCCAATGGGCCTCGGCTCCTTTTCCATGGGTGAGTCTTGACTCATAGGAGAATCAAGAGGTGAATCCGGTGCTATTGAATCACGGAGTGGCGTCTCGTTTAATACAACGTCGGGACCCGTTGGAATAATTATGAACCGTTTGCAATATTTGACCACCTCCCAACATTCATGATGGGTGAAACTTTTTTTGCCACCCCCGGTTGCACCGAACCACATTTGTGCTTGTATAATCTATTTAACAAAAAAATGGAAATGCAATAAATATTTAAAATATATTGGATATGCAAGTAACAAAAAATATAATAATGAAAATGCAATTAACCTTACAAATAAATTAGAAGTGCAAGAAAATTAAGAAACAAGTGGAAATGCAAGAAATATTAACAACATATTGAAAATGCAAGACATATGAACAAAATATTTAAATTGCAATAAATATTAACAAAATATTGATAATGCAAGAAATATGAACAAAATATTTAAAATGCAAGATATATTAACAAAATATTGAAAATGCAAGCAATATTAACAAATTATATATATTAGGAGATTAAACTTAATAAAACAAAAATTATAAAATACTTACCTCGTTAGTACGATTTTGCCCGCTTCTATAGTTGTCCATCGCTTTTGCTAGGGCATTTCTCCATTTTCCCAACTCTTTATTCAGGATTTTCCACCTACTAGATAACGCCATCTCCGTACGAGTAGACCCCGGAATTTTTTCACAAAATTTGGCATGAATTTTTTTCCACATATGAAAAAATTTCATCTCATTGCCGGACACGGGACAATGACAAATTTGGAGCCAAGCCTCACACAATGAAACATCTTCCATGGTGCTCCAAGCCCCTCCGGTTTCGATAGAAGAAGCCATAAAAATATGAAATCAAAATACTAGATGAAAAAGAGGAAAATGTTGAGTATAAAGAGTGAATAATGGTAGAAGTAGAAGAAAATGTATGAGTATTGGTGTTGAAAGTGAAGGGTATTGATAGGTATTTATAGAAAAAAAAAACCAGAATTTTTTAGAATTTTTTAAAAAAATTTACGATTTTTTTTCATATTTTTATTGCCCAAAAAAGCCTCAGCCGTTGGATTAATTTGGAAAAGCAGATCGGAAGGCTGGGGAGGCGACACGTGGCAGCGTACCGTTGGAGCTGGCGTCGCGCTGGTTCAAATTTTTTTTACAATTGGCGCGTGCACGCGCCAACCGTAAAAAAAATTTGAACCGCGCGCGCTGACGTCAGCGTGACGCCAGGCTGACGTCAGCAACACGCGAGTTGGATCTGGGGCTGGTCTCGCCTTCGGGCTGGCCCAAGTTGGTGGGTCCCACACCACCCCCGGGCCTGGGCTGAACGCTGGAGCAACTTTTTTTTTTTTCCTGCCCTCGCCTTGGGCTGGGCTCCCTCGGTGGAGCAGCTCTAAGGGGTGGAGTTGCTCTTAACAATCCCCAAAAAAAAATACACGTTCTCATAACTTCTACAAGATATCATCAACAACCAATAGGGGATCCGTGGCGCAATGGTAGCGCGTCTGACTCCAGATCAGAAGGTTGCGTGTTCGATTCACGTCGGGTTCAATACCCATAACCCCAATTTTTTTATTTTTTTATTTTTTCAACTTCACAACGAGCTCACCGATCTCACACTTTCCTTACCCACAGCAGATCATCCCCGAAATCATTTCCTCTAGTCTCACTCACTCTCCTCTCAACCCTTCCCAATCCCTCTGTAAAACCCTAGCCACCTGCCAGCCCCCATCTCTCTCTCTCTCTCTCAAAGCCATGTCTCTATTATCTCGCCTCCGCCATGCTACGCTCGCCCACCACACTCGCCACCTCTCCACCGCCGCCTCAGTCTCCACCAAGGACAAGACCAGAGCTGCCCTCTCTCTCCTCAAGGCC
Organism: Prunus persica; assembly: GCF_000346465.2. Taxonomy (NCBI): domain Eukaryota; kingdom Viridiplantae; phylum Streptophyta; class Magnoliopsida; order Rosales; family Rosaceae; genus Prunus; species Prunus persica. The sequence continues at coordinate 1,116,026 of NC_034012.1, forward strand.
GAGAAAGACCCCACCAAAATCCTCGAAATCTGCAAAACCGCGTGCCTAACCCCCGAGTCTCACCTTGACCGCATCACCTTCTCCGTCGCCATCAACAAGCTCAGAGACGATAACCACTACGACTTGATCCGCCAATTCCTCGACGACCTGTTCGTCTCCCGCCCCGACCTCAAAACGCAGCGTTTCGCTTCCCACGCCATCGTCCTCTATGGCCAGGCCGATATGCTCCACGACGCCGTTCGCACTTTCGAACAGTGCGACGAAATGGGTATCCCTCGGAACGTGAAAACGCTCAACGCTCTGTTGCTTGCTTGCATTTTTGCCAAGAATTACAAGGAGGTAAATAGGGTTTTTCTAGAGTTCCCAAAAGTTTATGGGATTGAGCCCAATTTGGATACTTACAATTATGTGATCAAGGCGTTTTCGGAGTCTGGTTCGACGAGCTCGGCCTATTCGGTGTTGGCCGAGATGGAGAGGAAGAATGTGAAGCCGAATGCGAATACTTTTGGGCATTTGCTTACAGGGTTTTATACTGAGATGAAGTTTGAAGATGTTGGGAAGGTGACGAATTTGATGGAGAAGCATGGGTTTCAACCTGGGCTTAGTACATATAACATTAGGATCAAGAGTTTGTGCAAGTTGAGGAAGTCTGCGGAGGCCAAGGCATTGTTAGATGGAATGTTGTCTAGGGGTATGAAGGCAAATGCAGTCACTTACTGCCATTTGATTCATGGGTTTTGCAGGGAAAGCAATTTGGGTGAAGCAAAGAAGCTGTTTAAGAATATGGTGAACAGGGGCTTCACGCCTGATTCTGACTGCTATTATACTCTTGTTCACTTTCTATGCAAAGGTGGGGAGTTTGAGAGTGCTTTGCAGTATGCTAAGGAGAGTATTGAGAAGAATTGGGTTCCAAATTTCGCAACGATTAAGTCCCTTGTGGAAGGGCTTGTGAGCATTTCCAAGGTATCAGAGGCTCGGGAGCTTGTTGGGCAAATGAAGGAGAGATTCACAGTAAATCAAGATAAGTGGAATGAAATTGAAGCTGGCCTGCCACAGTAACTAAGCGAAGATGGTTTATTGATATGCTTTCGTTATTTAGATTAGACCAGGAAGTTTGAAGTGAAATGAGGGCAACATTTGTATGAAATGGGCTTTTTCTTTCTTTCTCAGAACATAAACTTGTCTGAATGTTTTTGGTTTAGGAAATTTTGTTGATGCCCTATTTACATTTGCATCTGGATTCTGGACAAATAAATTTAGATTTCTGTGTATTGCCGGTTGGCTTTTATGTAGATGCTTGAATGTCTTGGAAGATAGACAAAAGTTATAAAAAAAAAAAAAAAAAAAGTATTTTCCCTACAAAGAATGTTGGAACCATCATACATTTGAATGACCATAGTTCTAGAAATTTATATCAACAATTCAATTACTGAAGTTGCTTTGGTCACTTTATATCGAGTAAATCTGTGCAGCTGACATCTTTAACATCTTAACAACTTAGCATAAGGCTTTGATCAGAATCAGATAATGATGAGTGGCAGATGGAACAAAAGTGCTTAGCAGCTGCCTATACACATGCATTCGATCGTCGCCTGAAATGAATTCTGCTGAGACTTTTACAACGTAACTAAAAACCTATGTTCTCATAAAACAAAGTTAAGAAATTCCAAGTAAATCCTTTGCTGTAACAGTTGGTGAAAAAAAAAAAAAACTTTTTGTTTGGTTAGTATGATGCCTATGACAATTTACATCTACTTGGGACTTCAGTCAGCTTGGCGAAGTAAAGCTCAAGAATCCTCTCAGCTCATCCTGTCTTTGCTAAGTCCCTTTGAGGAATGGGATGCAACGAAGACTCATGTCGAGATTGAAAGAGTCAATGCCACACCCAAAAAGGCAAGTTAGCTAATGGCATTCCATTAAGCTTCAAACATCATAGTTTGGGGCTTCTTCATATGATTAGCTTACTCAGAACAAAAGTTTTGTGATTCGCCTCGCCGGCAAATCTTTTAGCAACTCAACCCTCAGTTCACTTTTTAGCCCTCTTGTTCTGCCTAAGCTCATCCTCGTTCAAGGCAGCCACTGCCACCTAAAAACAGTCATGAATAGTGTAAGTATATATTCACCCATACTGAACTTAGTCAATTAAGAAATATTCAGAAAGAGTGAATGCCAGTGAAAACAAAATTACATACCATTTTAGGATTGTCGAGGAAGGACTTGATACCACTGGGAATTGTAACTAGATCCTGAATTGTATTAATTAGCTCTTGAACAACAGCAATAGCATGACCCAATTCAGCATTAGCACTAGTGATTAATTTGTTGTGAATTTTTCTTAGAATGTAGACAGTCTTTGCCCGTTCTTTCTCTTTACGGTACATCAATCTCAATTCCCTTAAAGATGCTAATTGATTAACATCTTGTTCTTCAAGTGAATGTCTGCAATTTGCCCAACTGAAAGACAATTGGTTTGTCTCCACTGAGGCTTCAATATACATAATAGAAAAATCATTTATCCCGTTCTTTGCAAGCTTCTCGAACAGCACAGGGACCAAGTTCTCTTCAAGCCACATCCTTATTTTCTCCCCACCATTCTGTTAAAATAAAAGAAATAATCTAAAGTTGTACACCCCAAGCTCAATTACAATCAGAAAGAAAGCTTATTGTCTGGTGCAATGAACATGTGTTTGATCAATGTTGCGCAAAATTTGTAAAAGAGCTGTTTGATAATTATATTTATTAAAAAGCGGGAGAAACTCAAACATTCTATACATTTGAAAATGTATGTGTGTGGACCTAAGATGCATGTTCATGGCACATATGAAAATGTGGACACGTGCCCTATACATCAGAATTACCATTTCTGAAAGTAAGATGGATCAATAAAAGAAAAGAGTAAGAGTCTACACAAAATGTGCACAACTGACAAGATTCAATATCCAATAAGATGCAATAAGATATGCATCTGCATGAATATAACTCATATAAATGTTTTATTGTAATTATCTTGAAAATCATTATTTGTTCCTAATTTCACAAAGAAGCAGCTTTAGTCAGTGCAGTGTTAGGAGTAACGAAAAATCTAAATTGACAGTGAAGTGGAGAGAGTAGTGCGGAATGGTAGACATGAGGTCTCGCAGCATGCACAGTGGTGATCTGTCTATAGAAATGCTAAATAGACTATGGCTCCTTTCTCCTCTCCACAATGCATCTGAAGCTTGTTTATTTAGTTTTGCTAGCTGTTTGTTTGTTTTTCTAATAGAGTTATTGTTTCTCTTCCTTTTAATAGTTCCAATAAGAAAGATCATCGAATATGAAAGACATACAATTCTATCTCCAAGCCAAGTTGACCTCTGCACGATAATATCTAATGCAGCTTCAGATGGGTATATGATGAGGCCCTTCTGTGTCATGCAGCTGGCAATGTCCCTTAGCTGGAGCCTAGCAACCGCCTTCAACTGCTGAAAGGACAGAGACCTAAATGCAATCACATCATCCACATTTTCAAGAAATTGAGGTCTGAAATGCTGTTTTGTCTGCGAAAGAGAAGATGCGAAGGTCATTTGGGTGATATGATAAAAATTTCCCTTAAACAAAACAATATACATCAACCTTCCAACACCTTACCTCCCTCAGAAGAGAAAGATAACAGTAATTGTGTTTTGTTTCCCATGCATCATCATATAACCCTTCTTTGCCAGGGAACTTTTGAACTTCGTCTGCACATTTGCAATGCCATGGCCAGAATTTATCACATCCAACATTTGTTGTCATGATTACCAATGTTTTAGTGAAGTCAACAGTGTTCCCCTGACCATCTAATAGATAACCAGAACCTATAATCTCAGCCAGAATGTCAATAACAGACACATGAGCTTTGTCAACATTGTCAAACAAAATGACACCTAGAGGCCTCTTCTTAACAGCCTCTGAGAGCTCCCCCTTCATGCCTGGCTCCATGTGACTACAGGAGCAAAAGTCCAGAAATAATGCACAAATAAGCTCAGGAAAAATTTCAACCTGAAAAAAATATAAGAATACTCCAGTCAATTAACAAATTACCTTGAGAGAACACCAATTAGGCGCGAGAGAGAATTTGGACCTGTGTGTTTTGCCAGATCGAACTCTGTTATCATGTCTTTGTCTCCAAAAAGTAGTTCTGCCAAAGCTTTGGCAATTTCTGTCCTCCCATGACCAGAGCCACACATGAAGAGGAAGGATCCAATAGGGCGTCGCTGAGGCCTCTGCCTTGACAGAGCAGCAGTAACTGCATGTAGGACATGTTCCTGTCCAATTACTCTCTTCGCAATTCTTTGTTCAAGGTTCTGAAGCAGTGGTGGTTCAGAAAGCAACCATGGTGGTGGAGCATCAATCAAGGGGCTCACTGCCTACATGAATGTTAACGTAAAAACTATTGAGACCATGGAAATGCACCACTTTTGAATTTCTAATAGGTAATAAAAAGCCAGTCACCCAGAGTGTCATGCAGTATAGTCAGTAAAGGAAGAAAAATTCTTGCATAGAAGTAAGTAAAAGATATATCCACCTTCGCAATAACATGCGAGCTAACGGTTAGCTCATGCCTAAAATCTTTTCGAGTTGTGTATAAAAGCTCAGTCACATGGTCATCAATCCATTGCAACATCCCAGAGAAATTGTTCACCTTCTTTAATCTTGCCTCATTTATACAGAACACCAACCTTTCGTGCATCCTTTCCAACAAAAGAGCCTCTCGAGCTCTGATGTCATATCTCTGCCGTGAAGTTTGTAACTGCATCCACTTCATCTCCAACTGGTTCCATGTACCCTTCAATTCTTCATGTTCCTTTGTCACCTGAATAACACCAACCCCACATTACATATTTCTCCGAAAAGCAGTGCATACTGAAAAGACCAGAAAAAGACCAATGTTGCCCATAACTAATAGGAGTAGCTTACACGATCACTCCATTTTTGGGTGGATGGATCTCTCTCTTTCTTCATTTCATTTAACTCAACAAGTGTTCGACGCAACAGGTACTCAAACACATCTAGATCATCCTCTTCTTGTCTAGAGTACTCAAATTTATCCCTCATTTTTACACAAGCTTCCTCTAAAAGCTCAACCACCTTAATTTGCAAAATTTCCTTCTGGGTGTCACCAACTCCTCTACTATCAAACTGAAAAACTGAAAATAAAAAAGAAGAGAAACCAGGACAAATTAATTAACGAAAAGTCGAATAATATGGCATTGCCAAACTAATGATTGTGAAAGGAGTGGTACCAATTGACTAACCATCAGGGTATTGCATGATGATGCGACAAGCAAGAAACACGGCATCTGCTTCAATTTCGACACCATAAGCCAGCTCTAACTTCTCCTGATCTTCAAATTGGAGTTTCTTAATACACTCTCCCATCCATTCCTCTGTATCCATCTTTGTCAAACCTTACAAGTTCAAGATAATTTTCATGTCAGGAAAAAAAAAGTAGGGGACAAGCCAACAAAAGAAACACGCCCAATTTAATTTAATTTAATTAAAAAAAAGATAAATACTGCACACGTTTCCTATTAGAAATAGAACTCTTCCCGAAGCTAGCAGAGCAAGAAAAATGGGAAAAGAGCTAGTCTTTAAATTGAACTAGACTTCTATGAAGTGCTCTGAGACTATCGAGATTCATTTATATTGATTAAATTCTCTAGCTTTTGGACTTGTGAAAACAAACCCAAACCCGACATTATCCGCAACAACATAAGACTTGAAGTTCCTACCTTTTCTCAGCAACGAAATGGAATTTCGGCCTAAACCGACAGAAATGATGCGCACGGACGTTGAATTTGGGTTTTCTCCTTCGACGGGAAATGCATATGAACGAGAAAGACGAGAGGTACAAAGAAAAGAGAAAGCCCTAATTCTCACGTACAACGTTAAAATCTTAAAACCCTAACCTGTTTTGGTAGTATCGGAGACAGAGAGAGAGAGAGGAGTCCGCGAGATCGCTTAAAGCCCTTTGCTTTGCTTACTAGTTTGTAAAGAGAGCGCAAAGGAGGGAGAGTGAGGTTTTTAACTGCCAAATGCCAACCGACCTCACCCGGTCGTCCGAACCGGCTGGACGATCCCCACCAAGTCGTCGTTTCGTTCTTGGGTCTTAAAGCTCACTATTCTGTGGGGCGCACCGCACATATGAGATCCCCCAGTAGGCCCAAAAATTGGAACCCAAAAAATTATATCTTGTATTAAAAAAAAAATTAGGAGAAAAAATACTTTTGGTCATTGGGATTAAGATTGAATTTAAATTTGTCACCAAACATTCAATTTTCCCAATTTCGTACACTTCACGTTAGCAAATCAAGTCAAATGTGTTACTTCTTCCGTTAATTAACTTAAAACCCACGTGCCCAGTGCGTGCAGAGGCATTATTGAAACAAAATTTTTAATAAACAAAATATTAAGAGATGAGAGTTTGACATTGGAAAATGGGAACCAACACAAAACCTTATATGTAAAAATGAAGTTTTTAATACAAACGATATTGAAAAATGAGATTTCGACATTGAGAAGAGGAATTCGAACATAAGAACTCAAGCACAAATAACCGCTCGTAAGAGCTGCTTCTTTGCTTCATAACATTTTTCTCTTTTATAAAAATTATTCTTGTTATGACCAGACTTTGTGTCGAGGAGAGATACACATACACACGAAGCATGTTCTTTAATCTCATTTGCACGCATTGAGAGTCTTAAGATCAGAAGAGAAATCAATTAATAATTCAAGTAACTGGTGTACGCGAGCTGAAAGAAGCTTTCAAAAACCTATACAAGCTTGGACATCCAACAACTCTTGTCCGACATCAGCATCTGTTACAATTTCCTTTTCAAAATTTCTCTAATTCTATACAGGTCAGCAATCTATCATTGCTACTGTTCACAACTTCGCTGAGTTGACATCCGTTGTCATTTCCTTCCACACAATCTTCACTCGTAGCTCACGAGAACTGCAAGAGTGATTTGATTTCCCAAATGTGAATAACAAGGGGCTTGTTCGTCAAAATTCTTCTTAAAGTACATAGCTTATGTTGCATTTGAAATCCATGACGGTCGCAGACTGAAAGATTCACCGTGTTATTTGAATTAGGATTTCCGAGCAGTCAATGCAGATCTCCTCAAGTGTTGTGCTCCGTATGCTGCTGTAGAAGTCACTGTTGTTGATGCCACTAACCAACTGCAGCAATTTGAAATGAACAATAGGCTGTCTGAGCATATATAATATCAAAGAAGACGAATTACAGAGCAAAGGTTCTGCGCCAAATCACCTCAAGTATGTAATGTATATTTGAGTATCCTGGGTTCCAAACTCTGGTTGAAGCAGAGCTGCCGCAACTAAAATCAACTGGAAGACCGTGTTAAGCTGCCAAGATCCACAGTATTGGTTACAAAATTGCGGATGTCATCAAACAGCAATCACAACACGTGCAGTGATTTTATCCCAACAGAGCCTTGAGCACTGTACGAATGTAAAAGAATAAAGCTTACCTTACTAATAAAGAGCGGTTCAACCTTCTCGGGACGGGTTCCACCAATGTTGAAAAAGTCGGACCAACTTTTCCACTGACAAAATTCAACAATGTCAAATCCAGATTTTGGCTACACGAGCAAGCAAGTTATTTTGGCCAAAACACTTATAAGACAGAGAGAAAGGTCTCACCTTCCACTCCAAGTTACTAGCTCTTTGATATACTGCACCACCAACAAGACCAACATCGCGAAACACAATGAGTCCAACAAGTCCAGCTTCAGAACACAAAAATCAAATGAAAAATTAGTTTCCCAACCACACAATCTTTTAAATCATCTAATTAAAGCAAACCAATTAAGACATCAGAAACCAAAGGAGATAAAACCAGAAGGTAAACAACAAGAGGAAAATAAGCAAACATTAGCAAAGTATCTACTTATTTTGGTAGGTTCAGAATGCAACTGTGAAACACAAATCTCATTATGAAGCTCCCCAAATTACATTGGAATACAAATTCCACAGGTACAATGATAACAAACAACATGTGCGGGTGAATATAGCCCCTAACCAGACTCTAGAGTATCCCTTCTTTGGGCATTTCTTTCATCCTGCTTCCTTACAGTTTTGGATAGTCTAAAATTTCAGCACAGTGTGTGCATGAATATGCAAGTGTGGCATCTGTGTTCGTATCCAAGGCTAAAAGGGGATGGGGTTATGTGCGTGTCTGAGGGAGGAGAGGTATAAAAATCGATGTATGTAACCATCAGCAACAGCCTAATTAATTATCAATGTGATAAAGAAAAAATGCATATGCAGACGGGCATCACCTTCCAAGTCTCATAGAAAAAAAAAAGGGAACTACTTGGTACTTACGGTGAAGAAGACCCTCATGCACCATGGCCAAAGCAACGCATCCAATAAGAACCTGTATCATAATTAAATTGGAAAACTATCACATTTACTAGGTAATGGAAAACTATAATTAAATAGTTCATGTAGGAATCAAAGTGTTACCTCTATCCTTCTGAGAAAATTGAAGGAACAAAAAAAGCTTATACCTTGTCAGCAAGGGGATCCAGGTAGGAGCCAACAACAGAATTGATCTTCATCCTCCTAGCCATGTATCCATCCAACTACACAATGCAAGGACAAATGAAAATCTCATTGCAGAAGAATAACATTCATCATTAAAGCTTAAATTGATGTCTATGTGAAAAAAGGCTTAGTAATAACTACCCAATCAGTTGCCCCAGAGATAGCCAACCCCACCATTGCAGAAGAATACCATTCATTTGCAATCATCCTGTATATAAGTTACAAATTCAATTCCCAAACTTGAACAAGAAAAACTTAATTTTCTTCTCACAAAATAAATTTAGAGCAATTGCACTATTTTAATAACAAAATGTGTACCATCCAAGCAAAGGACCCGAAACCATTCGACTTATGGAGATCAAATTGGGCAAATTGACGAAATCATCACTGGCCTCTTTCAACCCGACACCACGATCCAATACGGTCGGAGCAGGCGAGAGTGACCCGACCTCAAATGGGAGCGGGAAGCTCGGTCTCCTCCGTATGAGATTCAAGCTTAAGGAAGCTTCGATCTTTCTGAGAACGACGCCGTTCCCACGAAGGTAGAGCGGAGTGGCGGACTGCGAGAGCTTCCATGGAGGGCAAGAGAGGAAGAGCGGTCCGTGAAAAGGAATGATCCAATTGGAGAGTGGAGAGAGAAAGGTCCTAGAAATCTGAGACGGCAAGCGAAAGAGAGGGTGAGAGAGAGGGTAAGAGAGAGTAGGATATTGAAGAGGCGCCGAGATGTATGAGGCTGTGGCCGTGAGGAAGGTTCTCGATCTTTTAGGGTTTTCAATTAGGGCTTTCAGGGACCTGAAGACCACCATTACTGAAACATTTTTTGAAGAAAAGGATAGCAAGACTTAGCAGTAAATTTGGCTTTTGCAGGGGCTTAGCGGTCTGTATGTATGACATGTCACACGTGCATGGCTCTCTCTTGTCTTTACACTTGGCTTGGCTTGGACTGGATTGGACTAAATTTAGTACCATGTTTGTTTCATTTAATTCTAGTCTTAGATGAGATTGCTAATACCGGGCCCACCAAAAATACCTCACTAGGAGGGGACTACTAAACCCATGTAGAAAGGGAGGATTAGCTAGTCCTATGTTCACCAATATATAAGATGCATATATTATATTGTAATACTAATAACATATATTATTATTATTATTATTATTATTATTATTATTATTATTACATACACATATACTATAATGTACATATATACATGTATATACACATATACATGTATATATATAAATACATATATACATATATAATATATATATATAAATACATATAGATATATACACATACAGTCCCCTTCTATTGAGGGATCCCTCAAATAATTTTATTTGAGGGACGCCCTTTAGAGTACCCTACAATTCTTTTCCCAATAATCCAAACCATCTATTTTTTAGGTATTCATTCATAGATCATCCTTACAAAAAATTAGACAAATCGGAAACCGTTTCAACATCCAATTGTGTCTTACAAAATCAATGAACACGGTGCTTTAAGAAAAGTACTAAAATTTCAATAACTCAATTGAGTGGTCACATGATATCGGATTCAAGTGATTTTTTGTAGAGATGATCTTTGAATGAATATCTACAAAATAGACGGTTTGGATTAGTGAAATACAATCCGTAGTGAGGCCTACAAGAGGTGTCCCTCAAATAAGCTTATTTGAGGGATCCCTCAATGGAAGCTCTCTGTATACACATATATTATTATTATAATATACTCATATACACATACATATTAATATTATAATAATACATACATGTATACATGTATATATATATATAATATATATTATATTATATATTAATGTACATATATACACGTATATACATATATATATAAACACATATATACATATATAATATATAAATACATATAGATATATACACGTATATTATTATTATAATATACTCATATACACATACATATTAATATTATAATAATAGCATACATGTATATATGTAATATATATAAGTATATATACATATATGTGTATATATATTATACCCATGTATGTATTATAATATACATATACACACGTATATACACATATACATTATATATTTATACTACATGTATATATATATATTATAATATACATATATACATGTATATTATTATTATAACATACCCATATATATTATCTATTATAATATACATATATATGTATTATACCCATGTATATATTATAATATATAGATACACCTATATACAAATATATTATATACATGTATATACGTATATATATATATGTATATTATAATATATAATATATATACATATATTATATATACATATGTATTTTATAATATATATATATAATGTATATGTAAAATACATATGTATATATAATATATGTATATATAAATACATATATAATATACATATATACACGTATATACATATATATTATTATTATTATTATTATAACATACCCATATATATTATATATATTATATTATACATACATATATATAAATATATGTATATGTATTATACCCATGTATATTATAATATACATATATACACCTATATACACTTATATATATGTATGTACGTTTATATTATTTAAAATATATAATATTATTATAATATACTTATATACATGTATATATACATATATATATTATATGTATGTATATATACATATATATTATATATATTATAAAATAATATATACATATATATATAGATATTTTTGAAAAAATAAAAAAAATTCTAGTCATAGTCCAAGCATACACTAAACGCAGGATAAGTGTTATCCAACTTAGACCAAGCCAAGCCAAGCCAAACCAGTTCCTAAACATAGTCCATGCCAAGACAGTCCTGTGTACCAAACGAGCCCGGAATTTCCCCAATTATTTTATTTATTATTTCAATTTTTCATGGGCTAGGCTACTTGTAATAATGGATCCATAGAACTCAACTTCCATAAGAGTTTGGGTTGTAATATGAGCTACAAACCCATTGCGATCAATTATAATTTAGTAAATTTAGGTTTTACCCATAAAAAAATTTTTACTTTTGGAAAAAGCCAAAGCTTTTTAAAAAAAGACAAAATAACCTCTCAACTTTCAAACCAAAGACATGCAAATGTAAAGGATTTCTTAGGAAATCAAAAAATAAATAAGGGCAATTTTGTCCATTTTTGCTTGTTTTAAAAATTTTCTCTCTCCTTTGGGCTTTTTCTAAGTCTCCCTTATAATTTTCACATCCGAAACTGAATTGAAATTTTTTGGTGGTAAGCAAAATTAGAAAAAAAAAAAAAAAATTTGACATACAAAAGTTAAAAGTTACGAGACAAGTGTGATGATGTGGTATGATAATCTTATTCGAATTTTCTTGAAAGAATAGAAGTTAACTCGATTTAAGTTTAACAAAAGCGTATCGTAGAAAGCGCGTTCTGTTGTAACCGACAGCTCAACTCAATGGTTTAATTTTGTCAAAAAAACCCGAAGTAGAACTAATATTAACGCTGCTATATAAAACTTGTTGTAACATGCCAACGCATACGTAGTAACAACTTGTTACTGGTCTTTTAACAATGTTGGTTTCAAGTCCAAGATTTTCTTGATTTGTTTGTTGCCATTTCCATGGACTATTTGAGAGAGTTTGCAGAAAAAGTAACGTTTCTGCCGCCGGAGGCAGAGGCGCCAGGGAGGAGAGAAAAGATGAGCTGCTTCTCTTGTTGCAAGCGGGTGGATGAGCCTGAAGAATCTGTAAGGAATACCAGAACAGGGAGGACATATTCTAATGCTAGTGGCGGGAGGAGATTGACCGCCCTTATTGCAACTTTCTCTATTAAGTCAGGTAGGATGGTGGCAAGAAAAGCTATTCATTCATTTTGTTTCAGTCTTGATTAATGAAATGCAGAGGTTTGGTGGGATTTGATCTGTTCAAGTCTGTGTTTACAAATATCTTTTTGTTTAAAGTTTGGTTTGCTAATTATGAATTAAGGTTGGATGATCATATATTTGCTTTGAAACACATAAATACAAGTTGCAAAGAAATTTATATATAGGAAAATGATCTGATATAGAGACCAGGCTTCCTTGGTGAACTTTTTGTGGACATCTCTTATATGGCAGGCATGTGATGAATATGCAGGTAGCAGCCAATGTAGGAATTTGCACAAAGAGATACTCAAGACTGGACATGCAAAAAAATCTGCTCAGCTCTTTACATATCAGGAATTAGCTGCTGCAACTGATAACTTCAATCCTGATTCTCTGGTGGGAGAAGGTGGATTTGGGAAGGTGTACAAAGGACACATAGACAGCATCAAACAAGTATCTCTCTCTCTCTCTCTCTCTCTCTCTCTCTCTCTCTCTCTCTCTCATGTGCTGATAATCGTAAGAAGGTCCTGCAATTTATATTTTTGATTTGTTCCTTTCAGGTTGTGGCCGTGAAGCAACTGGACCGGAAAGGATTGCAAGGGGGTAGAGAGTTCTGTTCTGAAGTTATCATGTTGAGTTTGGTTCAACACCCAAACCTCGTCAATCTGATTGGCTACTGTGCAGAAGGAGACCAGAAAATTTTAGTGTATGAATTCATGGCCAATGGTTCTTTGGAGAATCACTTTCTAGGTATGCAAAAAACTAATTTGGACCCAAAAGTTTCATATAGTGATGGGCTACTTTTGTGCAACGAAACTGAATGTACATTTTCTTTTTGTTTAGATCTATCTCCAAATAGAGAGCCTCTTGATTGGTATACCAGGATGAAAATAGCCGAAGGAGCAGCTAGAGGACTTGAGTACCTGCATGAGACTGCCAATCCACCGGTGATTTATCGCGACTTCAAAGCATCTAATATACTGTTAGATGACAAATTCAGTCCTAAGCTCTCTGATTTTGGACTTGCTAAGTTAGGTCCAACCGGAGACAAGGACCATGTGTCTACAAGGGTGATGGGAACTTATGGCTATTGTGCACCAGAGTATGCTTCAACAGGACAGCTGACAACCATGTCTGATGTATACAGCTTCGGCGTTGTATTTCTGGAGTTAATCACGGAAAGGAGAGCTATTGATGATAGAAGGCCAGTTAGAGAACAGAACCTAGTCAGTTGGGTATGTTAACACTCATGAATTAGCAAGGCCAATGTTAAAAGGACAGAAGAATCATATATATAAGACTACATATTCTTTGCAACATTAATTAATACTGATCCTCTTTGTTCATCATGCAGGCAAAGCCAATGTTAATGGACAGAATAAACTATGCATCAATGGCTGACCCGTTGCTTGGAGGGAAATTTCCGGTAAAGGGTTTGAATCAAGCTGTTGCAATTGCAGCAATGTGTCTCAATGAGGAAGCTGACTGCCGACCTTCGATGGGTGATGTTGTAACTGCCCTTGAGCATCTATCCTTGCCAATATATGATGAACTGGATGCCAAGGGTGCATCAGGAAACAATGGTGGGCATGTTGAATCAGTAAAAAGAAAAAGTTTTAAAGGAGACCGAGAGCTATAGCAATTTGCCTCAAGGTGCAAGCTGAAGAAGGTGCATTTCAGATTCAAGCTGAATCTTATTTCCATTACTAACTATGGGGATCTTTTATTTGTATTTTCCTGTACCTATTATAATTAGCTTGTTCAATTGATAAAGCTGAATCTGTAGTTTGTATATATAATCCATTCCCTGTACCCAAAATGTTGACAAAAAAAAAGAAAAAAAAAATCAAATTCTAAGAGATCATGTGTCAGTTTTGCACTAGTGGACTGAAATCAAAAGCCTTTTGTCCACTTTAAATTCTATTACTTCGTAAGTTCGCTGCTCTTCTAGAATCTAGATCAATCCACAAACCACATAATCCAACTCCTATTTTATCAGACTAAGACCAACTCCTATAACAGAGTACTTAGGAAACAAGATGCAGTTTCTGGTTGCCTTGCCCACTATATCCAATTGCTCTCTCTGGCAGCATGTCCATCCCAATTCCCATGAAAAAGGAAAAAAATAAAAAAAAGGGGAAAATAAAAGTATTAACAGAGAGACTATGGCAAGAGAGAGTTTTGAGTTTCATTGAATGTATGTTGTGAACTGGCAAAATGGTATATAAAGCTCAAAAAACATTGTCAGCACCTCTTTGAGAAGATGGTCTAACTTAAATGCTCAAGTTGTTCATGTCATCCTTGAGGATCCTGTAATTAAACCCAGGAATGCCATTTAGCCGATTGGTTTCTGCAACTTTTGTAGCAGAGCATATGCTTGATAAGAATCTTCTGCTGCTTCTCCTCTTCTTCCTTTTCCAGGTCATTATCAAGAACCAGAAGCTAGGCTTGCTAGAATGAGTGCAACTGCTGGCAGTCATGTCAACTATTTGTCCCTGAGGCTTCCTCGAGCTTGAGTTTCCACGCGGCCGGTCGAGCTCAAGATTGCTGAAATACTCGATCTCCTTCCTGACAAGCGAACCTACAGTGCCTCGCGTGCCTATTGCAATTGGAGCTGGTGCAGCCATTGTATTTGTTACAGGGAACTTGATTTCTGTTGTGCTGCTGGCTTTATACTGCATATTTTTTTAAAGGTGTAAAGTGATGTAAGAAGCTTCAGGGTGAAGAAAGTGGTGTTCTTGGGGGTCTTTTTCATGAGACTTGAGGGAAAGTTTGCTTCAAATTTGGATAATCTTTTCTTTGATTTTTATAAAACTCTTTTAATGCAGTGCTTTTGGTAAAGTGGACAGCATGAGAATTTCCATAATTGGTGTTTCGGTTAGGACATGGGTCATCATATTATCCCGGTGGTTGCAATAAAAGCATGCATAATCTCCGGATTAATTTTTTACCCTTTCGATTCACTTGAAACTGTAGGGTTCAGTTCACTATCATGGTAGTAGGGCCAAAACAAGCATCTGAAAAGTTAAAAGAATGCTTTTGTGTGTCATTTCTTAAAAGATTCTAGAGAGGAAAAGGAAGAGAGATGAAGTTTTGACTCTCTTGTTTGTTGCTTTGAGTGGTATTTAAGTCTCAGGTGGGTATATATCTTTATTTGCTTTCATTTGCTTTTTTCTATTGTTAATTATTCTGCGGCTGGCTGCTGGCTGCATGAGAGAAGTTGAATGATGCATGCAACTGGTAAATGCAGATAACTTTTTTTTATATAAAATATGCGTGGCTTCAAGCAATTGATTAAACTCACAAAGGGCAGTGAAGTGACAAAAATCATTTGTTGCAGTTGGTAAGTTGGTAATGGAATAGGATAGGAGGGCCCTGTGAAATTCTTAAAAATTGAATGGTGATTAGTCCAATTGTGTTCTTATTCTGAAGCCAAAGTTGATCCACTGAATTGGAAATTGAAGTGTATTATTAAAGGTTGAACGAACGCCATACCCATCAATAGAACAGAATGAGAGCTTTCATATTAAATGGTGCTCAAATGACACTTGACTTGCCCAACATTATCAAATTTGTTTTTCTTTTTGCTTTCATTGGGTTTTTGTTTTTCTTTTCCAGACACCCTCCTCCCTCCTCCCTCCTCAACTAACAACACCAAGGTTGAGTAGATAAAACAATAAATGGACGTTTCAACAAAACTAAACTTTTATGCTAATGTCCTTAACATCTACCCTACCCTAACAATTAATCAGCAAAATGCTTTACCAACTCTTCAAGTTAATAATAGGTTGATTGCAGCCGCGTAGTTTCTACTTAGGAAGCAGTAAGTAAATATGGTCAACTACGTACACCGGCACGGCACATACTAAGGAAACATAAGTTGTTAAGAGTAGAAATGAAAGTTTGGCAAAAACAATTATCAGAAAGGGAAATGAGAAAATTTGAGACCATATATATATATATATGTATATATGAATATATTATAGATGCAGAACACCACACACGTTAAACAAACAACATTTCATTTTTCTTCTCTGTTTGTAAGCCTCAAAATTGGAAGTTCCCTCTTATTTCTTAACATTCACCAGCTCCTCTATGTTCTTATTCTCTCTTTTCTATTTTTCCTATGCCTTTTGTTTTCATTTTTCATTTTCCTGTATGAGATATAGTTAGCAATCTAGTATACCCGGAAGATGGCAGGAATACCTCAACTTCCGATGTGAGGCAAGTGCATGTCGTAGAGAAACATCCACACTCGCACCCTCTCGAAACAGTGAATCATACAATTGACAAACAAATTGTGACACTTCTTCCTCATCATCATCCCAAAAACCCGTAGAGGGGTCCCCGTTTTCACTATCTTCCCAATCACTCACCGGACTACTAGGCTCAGCCTCCTCATCTTCAATGTCATCTTCAGCCTCTTCCTCACCAATCTCAAACTTCCCATTTTCAAACGCACTGAACTCTGCAGATCCATGGAGTGTTGTCAGCTGTGATTCTGGGGGCTGACCTGAAGAGCATATAACAGCTTTGGCACCACAGTCTAAAAAAGACTTAACCAAGGTTGGAGTAGGCCCATATGTCCCTGTGCAAATAATGATCCTGTCCCTCCAAGCTCCAACCTATAGTTATTTAAAGGCATAAAACATCAATTCTATTAGTCAGGTCATGCGATGCATATTTTAAATAACAAAGAGAAAATGCTTCACATAAATAGAGATGGAAGTGTACCATCCAACGAACATCATCAGGTGATAAATGGATAGAAGGTACAGTTCTACGAAACAAATATGCTCCAATTTCTTGGCCATCTTCCATAACCTTAAAGAATGCCATCATACAACAGAACCAGAGTTAATAGTTATAAGTAACTTCCAATAAGTAGCAAAAACTATGGTTTTAATGCTAAAGGGAGCATACTTGGGTTTGGCGTCCCATATAACGGTGAACAATGCCTCCAATTTGGAAGTATGGTCTACAAGCAACCAAATCAGAAACAGTTGAAATATTGGAGAGAGATGATGCAGCCTTCCTGCAGCGGTTTCGCATCACCGATATCAAACTTGATTTAACACTCTGCAGAAACTTATCTGCAAGCTCTCCAGGTTCAGCAACCACAAATACATCATTCTGCCAACTACAAAAATAAATAGCCGTTAAATGCTAACTTCAACTGAAATAACATCAACTTGTAATTATAACAAATCAACCAGCAGCATCTTGACCTTAATATCGAGCCAAGTGAGTCATTCTGAAGGGCCAAATGTACAATGCCCACTTGGGGCGAATTCTGCAACTTCTCATGCAATGACTGGACAGGTAAAGAAAGCTGTCTAGGTCCTGCAGGAGACTCGGGTGGTGACGCGGCTCCCTTTCCAGATTGACCATCTAAGCTTAAAGGTGGGACCATATCAATTCGGCCAGCCCTCTGTGGGCCAAAATCAGGACTGTAGAAAAGTGGGCTTGATGGGATGCTTGCAGGAAACAAAGGTGAAGCAAATGGTGTTGGGAACGTTGTTGCCGGCACCGTTTTCACAAATCCTGATATCCCTTGCATTAGGGATAATCGTATTCCATTACGGGCACAAAATGACTCAAGTGCATGAGCATGGTTAGAAGATCGACCAGAATTGGGGCTATGTGAAGCTTCAACAAGTAGTACATTACGCCTCCAACCTAGAGATGGGCCTTTTTCATCTACTAGATCAAAGTACAAATTGAACTTAGGTTCTTGTAAAATGTGTAAAAAACCTAAAATGCATAGAGATCAATTGAAGAAAAATGTCAGTATCAATACCCTCATTTGATGCCTTTGACTTGGGGAAATGTTGAGATCTCAAATTCTCGGACCACTTCTCATCATGTTGGAATGGCATAAGTAGTCTCTCACAGGCATCCTTAAATGCATGAGAGTTTTTCTGAATATATTCCTCAACTGCAGCTTCCAATTTCAGCCAGATCGCTGGATCAGTCTCATCCAATTCCATATCACACCGTTCATCAACTGCAGGGGAAAACATAGAAGTGCTGATTCAGAATTAGTTCTTTCACTAAAAATCCACCTTAGAGAAAAAGTTAACAGATGGAAACAAAAGTAGTTAAGGTTGCTTTTCTGCGCGAGGGTCAAGATTTCTGACATTTCATGCTCATCTAGACATATTACTTCAGAATCAACACATACCTGGATTAAACCGAAAATATTGCATTCCAGGGAGCATGGGTAGCAATGTACTTAAAGCCTCCTCCACCCGTTCCACAGAGCATGCACTTTCTATCAATACTTGCCCAGTATCCAGATAACGCCAGCCACCTTTTCGCACCTACACTAGCAGATTTCGTATGAATCTATAAAGCAGAGTAATCACTCTTAAATGCCATCCAATCTATTCTGGAACATTTTGCAACTACAATGTTATTAACTTGTTTTTCAGTTAGCCCATCAAAATTAGTAGCTCTGCATTTCCTGGGATTCCTAGACAATAAGACCAGAATTTCACAACTGACTCTAACAACAAAGGTTACGGTTTACCTTTGTTGGAACAGAACCACAGCCAATGGAAACCAGGCAGTCAATTCTTGTGTCAGGCCATAAAAGTTGTGCTTCTCTAATGGAAAAAATTGTAGGATTGTTTGCCACTATTGCACCATCTTGCCACCGGTTTACATCTATAGAAATGGTAGGATATAAACATTAAAGGATATTAAAACCAAGAAAGAGGTAATATCCACGTGCTCACCTTAATCATTAAGATCCTAATGACAAGAATATTTCCACAAGTGCATGAGAGATTACCATCGGAGAAATCATCAAGATAATATGGAGCTGCAGACGATGCTCTTATAGCTTGCCATACTTGATGTTTACAACTTCCAATAAAAGCACTGTGCCTATAGCCAAGTTCAGCACCCACAGTAGGTGATCCTTGCACAGTGATTCCTGAACTCTCTGAAACTGCAAGAGGCACTTCTAGTGTTCCCGCCGGGTACTACAAATTGAGTACAACATACCAGGTAAAAATTTCAACGGTGAAGTGATGATGTTTGCACAAAGGAACTACTAGTCTCAAACCTGGTAGTTCCGGAATAAGAAAGGCTGAGCTGGCATCACGCTCACCAAAGTTGATACGACAAAAACTTTGGGAATATTTTTTACTGCGGACTCTATTAATAGATCTCCATCCTCATCTGCACACATTTCCTTCAACAACCTCTCAAAGTGATCTGCACTATGCTGCAAGACAATATGTTAAAGATATCCTTTCAGAACTCAAAGGACGTGGTCAACAGCAACATATAAAGAAATTATTAATTTAATGTGTAGGCTTGTATCAACTATATGCTTTGCTTCACTAAGATTCCACTCCTTTTACAATATATGAGGTGAACAACAGACGAGACATACAATAATGATTGTAGTAAAATGAAAAAAGAAGAGTCATAAAATTAGAAACTTTCTCAATCAGATACATGCAGGAAAGAGAAGAGGGGGTAGGGAAGAAACCTATACACACTTGCATACAACAAAAAATGCAATATAAGGAAAAATAAAGCATGGCATATAATGGAGTTTAATAAATAAAAACAAAGATAAAGCATTAGAAACATACTTTAGATCCATGTACAACAACTCTAAAACTCTGCGAAGAACTTTTATAGAGCTGATCTAACTTTTCTCTCCAGGTTGCAGCTTCATTGTCCTTTGGCGCAGGTTCGGCAAAGACGAGTTTTCCTGTGAATCATGATATAAGAACTGATAAATAATTGATCAACGAGCAAAGCTTTATGCAGGCTCATTCCTAATACAGCACACTCACCAAGATTTTTGTATATTTCTTCACACTGATCTAATGACATAAGCTTAATACCAAGGGCAACAGCAAGCATGCCACCCGTTGATGTTCCGCATATGAGGTCAAATAACTCATGTATCTGCTTTCCAGTCCCCTTCTCAATTGCCTTAAGAATTTGCACAGTTGCCAGACCTTTCATGCCACCACCATCCATTGAGAGTATCCGCAGTCCTTGCTTTGGCACCTGTCTCCCCCTTATGGCACGTCGTAGATTTCCATTCTCCCCTACAAAAGGCATGACATGAACCAAGCCTATCAAGCTAAGAATCTCAAACCAAATAAACAAATAAAATTTAAGAGACAAACCAAGAATTGCCAAAGCACGAGCTGCAGCTTTATGCACACGCGGATCAGGTGCAGCCATCAACCGCATGAGAAGTTCACACAAGCTTTCAGAAGTAACCAAAAGACGGCGATTCTCCAAACAGAAGGCCAAGTTTCCTACTGCTAGCAGAGCTAACCTTTGCACCTAATGAAAGATAAACCTCAAATTAATTGACAATACTATACAAGAAAAGTATGAAAACAATTGTTTTTTTGAAAAAAGTAGGGAACTTGCCTCTGGGGTTTTGTGGGCACATAACACTTTTAAGGACTTCAATACATCCTTGGTCAGCATCTTCTGAGCTACGGCATCAGATGCAAAAGCCAGCTTCACCACAACTTGTAATACAGAAATGACTTCCCCTTGGGGAACAGATTTCAATACCGTTTCAATGGGTTGCATGATGTCAGATTTCATCAACTGCATGGCAACTGAAACATCTGCAGCAAGAGATGAAAGAGCAGAACATGCCTGTTCAACCTGCCAGAAGTTGGAATTCTTAAACCATATGTAGCAGAAGAGTAAATAAGCAAGTAAAATATTTGTCAGGACAGCTAATCTACATACCACATGATGGTTATCACTGCTTATCATACTTATAAGCTGCCGCACTGCATTCTCATCCTTACCAACGACTACACGGTTTCCTTCGTCTTGCATTATCTTTGCTAGTGCAGATGCTAGTAAAGGGTGATGACAAGAAGAAAAACGGAATATGAGAGAGAAAAAGGCACTTAGCTTATGCCTAGATGCACCAAAATAAGAACTGTTTTCCATCTGCAAGTACCACCAATTTTTTTTTCAACAATGTATAATCTGAAATTAGAAGTTCTAAAGCCTGAAAACTTCTATACATATTGTATTAATCACTACCTCTATCTGCACATTCACTGATCTCAAATTGTCATCAGCCACAATCCTGATATTTGCAAGGGACAAATGATGAAGTTTGTGGAGCGGCAAGATTTCAGGAAGAAATTCCAGAGGATTTCCAAATAGCCTAAGAACCCGTAGCTCAGCCATAGCCCTGTCATAAAACTGGAGGGAACCATTAGACCCAGAAAAGATCATAGACTTCACAAGCATGGCTGTAATTATGAGTGGAAGAAATGTATAGATGAATTGAATAAGTTGAAGTGCTGACGAAATGACCTGAAATCAAGCAGAGGCCGAATAAGCTTGTTGTGTTCCAATGACAGTTCCACCAATCCAACACACTGTCTCAGTTCTACTGCTTACAAGTGCAACAAGAATCAAACAAATGAGTATATCAACAAGCTAACCTACAAAACCTAAGCTCAGTTATGTAGCTCCATCTAAACCCTAATGCTGTATAGATTTAAAAAATGATTTCAAACTTACCAGGTACTGAAACCAGCATGTTGTAGTCTACCCTGAGCACTTTTAAGGTTTTTAACTCACCAAGCTCCGAAGGCAAAAGAGACAACTTATTGTTATCAAGGTATAGCTTCTCAAGAAGAGGCAGACGAGTTAGCTCTACTGGCAATACCTGTGAGTAGTATGCAAGCCATAGAGATAGAAACTCAGAACTCATCTCAACACTCCTTAAACTCAATCAATCACTAAATAGAAAATATTTTTCCCTAATAATTTTTAACTCAACGAACAAAACAAAGAACACAAGTGTATCTTTACAGTACCAAATAGCTATTAATCTAAACATACACTTGAAAGAACAGTGGATCTTGCTATTATTAGAAAAACTAGCAACAGAAAGTTTGGAACTTAGGATAAATACAAGTTCTGGTTGGCTCGAAAATTGAAAATACTAAACCAAACAGGTAAATTCAAGACCAAGAACTTATCGTCATTTTTTCCACGAGCCACACAGCATTCGATCATGGTCTAAGAGATCGATTACTTATTTATACAAACAGTCGAAAATATAATAAATACAGGAAATGAGCAAACAAATCTAAAGAAATACTCACCGACAACCCACAACCACCGAGATTGACGACGGTGACGCACTGCCAATGTACACCGCAAGCCGCCACACCGTCGGAAACTGCAGGCATTGACGATGTGAAATTGGATCGCAACAAACGAGTCAAGACCCCAGTGCCATCGCTTTGCTGGCCCGACCCGGCGGCCTTGGTCATGGTCACGGCTCTCAACGGCTCTCTGCGCCTCACCACCCTCATATCCACACCGACATTCGCCTCCTCGGCTTCTACAGATTCCTCGGTCCTCAATTCGACCACCACCGTGTCCTGCGGCATCGGCAAAGCCACCATTAGCTGGGACTGGAGCCTGAGCGCCACCTGCTCCTCATCGTCTCCGGCCGACCAATCCAAGTCGATTCGAAACCCTAATTCTTGATCCTGCGAAACTATTGAAGACGAGGACGATGACGACGTACGGTTAAAGTTCTCCGGCGGACCCTCGGTGCCGTATGTGAGCGTGAGATGGAAGATCTCCGAGGGCCGCTTCCAGCCCAATCCCCAAGACATTGTGATTTGATCCCAATTAGGGTTCAAATCCAACGACGATCTGATCGGACGGCGGGGAGTTCAGCTCGCGTGGCATTTGGTTTCACGGCGTGGCCGTGACCATGTTTGTGTGTGCATGAAAGAAGAGATCTAGTGAAGTTGGAAATGGTGATGGGAGCTGGGGTTTGGATGAGAAATGGGGGTTGAAGGTTAGGGATTTTGGAGGAATAAAATTGGGATTAATGGCGGGAGAGAAGGGAGACGAGTCTCTTATGTCAATCGTTGTGTCGCGAGCTTTGGAGTTTTACACACAGACAGACAGACGTGTGAAACGGAAGCAAACTGAAGGAATATATAATAATATTCTGATTCAGATTATTTACAAGAAAGTCCAGATACGGCGTCGTTTAGTACTTATACATACGAGTCTTTATGAGTTTTGCGATCAAAAAGCTGTGTTCCAAAAATTGGCCTGGGCGGGTCGGGTTTTTTTTCTTGACTTTGAATAAAGAGATCCTCTGCTTTATGCTCAACTTTTTCCCCATGTTTAATTCCAACAAAAAAAAATTACAATTTATGGTACTTTATCATTCATATATCCTTTTATTTTGCAAGACTTTTGTATAAATGTATAATTTATAATACAAAATAATTATAAAAAAAGAAAAAAATTAACGCTGCATAGGCACTAGGCCCCTGCCTGCCACCCGCCTACTGTCTAACGGTTTTTCGAACATTGCCAAAAAGGAAAAAGTTGGAAGGAAAGAGAAAATGATAATTGAATTATTGGGAATACATGCTAAGGACGTGTAGCTCACGTGATCAAGAGTAGTTATTCATACACGTCCCATGTTCCAATTCCCCTATCTCAATATCATTTGTACAAAACAGTGCACGGGAGATCTACTTGTAGCAAAGACTAAGACAGTGCCTAGTGTTTTCCACGAATCAAAATGCTACTTTCTTGAGGGAGAAACCGATATTTAGCAATTAGCTGATATGATGATGAAATTCCAATCATGAAGCAAAAACCAAGTCACACTACAATGGAAAAAGCACCACAAAATTCATTACCCTCATTTTCTCTTCAATTCAGTTCCCTTTCAAACCTAGAGCCAAGCATTGAATAACACCTGACAAGCTCAGAAATGTTGGAATAGCCAAGCTGCATATTGTTCTAATGACCCATATCAGATGCACCATTTTCAAACATGAGAAATAAATTCTTATATGAAACATCTGTGACAAAGTTCGTTCTATTATTCAATCAAGATTGTGATATACTTAAAAAGAGAATCATTATTTTAAAAAATTTCAATAACTGAAGGCCTGGTCTACCAGCTACTTCTGACTTCCCTAGGACATTCTAATAACTTTATTATACTCTAATTATCATATATGGATTTCCAGGGCTAGACGGCTGAATACTTGATATGATCGAGCTAAGAAATCTGCAAAGTTGAATGCCAGTGTATCAGCTGGTGCCCGGCCACAATTGAGAAATGATTTTTTCTGCAGAAAATGAGTAGCTCTAGTGCTTGCAAACAACTGTACTATGAGCAGTTACGCATGCCCCTCGATGCAATTGAAATCATTGATCAAGCTTCTTTTCAGAAGAATTAAAGATCTCCTTCAATTCTCTCTTCACTTCATCATCAGCAAATATATATTCAATTGCATTTCGTGCTAGCTGAAATATTCCCCTCCTTCCAAGACCTAAGAAGTCAAGAAAGTAAACAAGCAGTGAGTCTCAGCTATCACTCTAATTTACATTACACGCTCCAATGAAATTAGACCTACCAAACGCAGAAGCAGCAAGGTTGTACTCCTTTGAAAGACTGGTAGAAAACACCCCAGAATCATCGGTGCAGATGACTAAAGGATGTTTTGAATTATACAGATCAGCTGCATCATCAAATAAACGTTGTTACAAGGGATTTCAAAGTTTGTCTGTAGTAAAGAAAAACATGGGTTCCAACCACCACAAAATTATAGTAGATGCTTGTTTAGGAGAGGAAATTTAACAAATTTTAAAATTATTACTGACTATAGATAATTAAGTCATAATAGAAGCAAAAGACCGAACCAAAATGATGAACTTCAATTGAACGAACTGAATTAGTCCTGATGTTGGATGTCAAACAAATCTCAACCTGAAAAATGCAAATACAAACCAATTTGAAGATGCAGAAAAGTTAGCTAGTCAAACTTAATAAAATTATACAACTAACAACTTCATAAAAACAATGTGTAAGTTACGACAGCAAACATAAAACAAAGGCATTAAAGATGAGAGGTTTCATTGTACATGAGCAAACTAAAAGATGTTTGTCCCTGGTTTCTTCTCATAATGTGTCTAAGCAGAGATGGAACTGGCCAGAAACTCAATACCCTATTTGGAAATAATAGCTCAGCATTTGATGTCTAAAGCTCGTTTACTTATCATCCACAAGGATATTTTAAGATTGAACTGGCATCTATCCTATGGCAATCAAAAAAGCTATTATCTAGAATTGCGTTATAATAAGTTACAATGATTGGTTGCACAATTATCTCACCGGGATATTCAAAGATTTGAACCTTTTCCATTCCTCTTCTTCGAAGCAACATGCATGACCAATCCTCTGTGGTAGAAAATCCAGCATTGCTTGTATCTCCTTTGGATTAGGCACCTATAAGCGCTTAAAGAAATAAATTAATCAGGGTGATTATATGGCACAAGCTGCAGGCATTAGAAGAATGAACGCACCTCTCCACAATGAAGGGTTATATAAAGACCCTGCTCTCTAGCAAATTTTAATGCTGGAAAAAATGTCATCCTGCCACAGATACAATATACATATATAGAAGGTTATATTATAACTATACATATAAAATGCAACACTCTTCTTCAACAAACTCTCAATGGTGATTAAGTACCATTCTCCCACAATTGGATTTCCAGAAAGGTCAATACCAACTACACCTAAATCTCTCATTTCCAGTGCAAGCTTCACCTACAGTACGTGAGAAAAACAGTCAAATGCATTGTCCATTGAGAAAAAAACATGTGCTCAAATATTTCTTCAGAATACGGTTTCATGACATACAGTTTCCATTGCAGCCTCTGTGCTTTCCCTGCGGTCAATGCTCAAAAGAAGCCTAACATAAATCTCTTTTCTTGTACTTCCGTTACATGTATCATTTATAAGTGAAGAACTCTTGACATTGCTGACATCAGCATTGTGAGGCCTAAAAGCAACATCAACTGTATTGACAGCCTTTATACCCTCCAATACTGCTTCCAAGTAAGAGCGTTTGCTCATTCCTATGGAGTCATTTTTCTGCATAGATTTAAACACATCATTATCATATCAAACAAGTATATAATATAGGTCATTTAAGTAGGAATAATTCATACACTTGGCTTGTTTTAGTAAGCCACCTTAGGAGTTGTTCTTAGCTCCAGATACACAACATTCTCAGAAGCAAAATCTTCAATAACCTGCTTGCGAGAAAATCTAGTATCACGTATCAACATTGAAATGTTGGAAGTAAAGACTAAATAAATTGGAAAGTTATCATACTTCTTTGGTAATTCTTGTGATAATTTTGTGGTCAGTAGTAAGAATGTGGATCAGGTCAAACAACCTGAACACTTCGGTTAAAGAACGTTCATCTGAGTCCAAGAATAGATAAGAGTTCCAATGTTAAGATTCAAGAAAACATTGAAATTGCATTGCCAAAAAACATGTGTTAGCACAAATGAACTGAAAAAAATGAGGTAGAAATTCAGTTCAATCTTTAATTGATACGCAATGGGAACATTTGAGTTGACGATTTTGACATCCCAGGCATAAAAATGGAAAATTTAAGATGAATGGAAAAGATAAATTCCCTTGCTTGATTTTCTTTCCTACGTTTCCTCAGCAACCAAACAGAACTATAAGCAATTAAAAGAAATGGGCATACTTTTCAGTATAACGTGCTCCACATCTGAGAAAACTATGACACCCTTCTCACCCAAAACTCTGGCAAGTTCTCTGCAGCCAAAACAAAACATCAAAGATAAATTATGCTTCCTAAAAACACAGCAAAGCTTAAAGTAGCAGATAACCCACTACAAGAAAGATACAGAGAGAGAGAGAGAAGCAAACAGTAAAGTGGAGTCTCTGACAGATCCATTGAGGTGAGCGTGAAGTTCCACCTTTGGCATTGACACCCAGCCCTCCATCTCCATGCTTTTCTTACACTTACTTAACTCTGTTTTTTGTTCTTATCTTGCTTTTAGCTGCTGCGTGTAGCCACTACGGCTAAATTAGCTCCTCTCCTCCACTCTCCTCTACCATGAAGGGTCAAGTCAATGACATGATACTCAATGAGTAGGAGAGGGGCCGAAAAGAGTAACACAGACAGAACCAAAAAGAGAGAAAAATTAAAACGAAAAGAGTAACAGAGACAGCACGAAAATAGCCCAAAGCGACTTCAATGGCTTTGACCCATTGAATTTTGACCCGTTTGCTGTCTTGTAACAGAGGCCCAATCAGTCGTGGGTCGAACTTGGGTCATGTTTCACGGACCTGGCCCTTTGCAATGTTAAACCCCGACTCGTACCCGAATTTCTGAAATCAAAATCTCAGTTAAACCTCGCCTCAAAATCACCTCAAGCACCGCGGTAGTTGTACTTTCAGCTTCAGGCTTGGAGGGAAGATGGGGTCTGTGAGCTTTACCTCAATGTTGGCCAATGGTTGCCGGAGTTTCAGTGCGCCAGTGGCACTTGTGCGCACGTTAGCACTCACCCATGTTGCTCTCAGTGAACACGCCAACAACTACAAGCATGTTAAGGTGGCTTGTTTTTCTCGGAGTTCAAAGAAACGAACTACGTTTGCATGCGAATCCTTGAAACAAGGCGTTACCCAACCAACTTCCGTTTCTTCTGTAAATGGGTACCTTCAAATTTTCCAACTTTAATGCCTGAGATTTTGGCTTAATTTTTTGTTTTTATATTCTTTTGCTGAAAGTGAGCATTTTACTAAACTGGTCAAAATTTGGTGCACTTTGATTGGAAATGAAGATGCTGGAATCCAAAGTTTTTAATATTTACTGCTTATATGTTGTTGGGTATCTGCAATTTCGGCATATGGATTGGTTAAAACTTGAAAGTAGATGCTTTAACTAAAACTGAGTGAAACGTTCCATGAAATTTTAAGTTAATTATTTTCCTCATTGTTTATGGCTTGAGAATGTCAAAGCGTCCTTTTTATTCCCCAACTTTTGTTTTAAAAAAGGGTATGCAATGGTACATTTAGCACTTATTTCTGCCCTTTTTCGTCCTAACCAATGAGAAACTATACATTCTTTATGTAGTTACCTTTCTTTTGGTTTACTGACTTGGATAGCATATCTTCTTTCAGCTACCCTGAATATACTCGCTTGCTTCCATGTCCCTCACACAATGGACCACCAAGAGTTGAGCACTTGGTTGTTTCAGAAGGGGGGCCTGTTCTAGAATATATCTGTAAAACTCTGGATCTTCCTCCTCAGTGAGTGCTGCTCTTTTGTATTCTCATTGTTTTCAGTTGATGTATGGCATATGATTTATGTCATTATCAAGTTCGGGTGATAAATAGAAAAAATTTCATTCTTTGAAGGTTTGTTGCAGATCTCATCCATTTTGGAGCTGTGTATTATGCCCTTGTATGTCCAAAGCCTCCTCCAACCGCAACCCCAGAGCAAATGAGGGTATTTAAAGAAGTCACAGCACCATCAGTACTAAAGAATAGAGCTTCGATCAAAGGAAAAACTGTAAGAGAAGCGCAGAAAACTTTCCGGATAACACATGCAGACGAATTTGTTGAAGCTGGAACATACTTACGTGTGCATGTACACCCAAAACGTTTTCCTAGGTAGAACACAATATTTGACAGGTCTATCATCATTTTTACAAGTGAAATTCTTGTTCACCTCAAGATTTTGATCAGGTGCTATGACATTGACTGGAAATCAAGAATTATAGCTGTATCTGAAGAATTTGTGGTTTTGGACAAACCTGCTGGTACAACAGTACGTATCATTTCAGAATCATGTGTTTTGTCATTTCTTTTTATGGCATTATCAAATATTTTTCTTTTGAATAGTTAATTAGTTGCTTACTACTATGATTTTATGGCAAATTTTTTTCAGGTAGGAGGAACTACAGACAACATCGAAGAAAGTTGTGCAACCTTTGCTACTCGTGCCTTGGGACTTACAACCCCCCTGAATACTACACATCAGATTGATAATTGTACAGAAGGATGGTATGGTATATTATGTTAGTTCTTGTCCTGGTTTTTGTTGAGACGTAGAGGTTGTGGTATAAATACTACAGTACTAACTCACTTGCAGTGTTGTCTTAGCTAGAACCAAGGAGTATTGCTCAGTTTTTCATGGAAAAATCAGAGTAAGTTTGCAATACCATACATTGGCGTATATTAGATTGAACTAGCCTTAATTACAGGGAGGGGGAGGCCAGCTGCTATATAACTATGAATCTGAGTGGTTCCTTATTGCTGCAGTCCAACCCCGAGCTCCATCTTCTTAGGTCATTAAGTTTATTTTTCTTTGCTTATACCTAGGAGAAAAAAGTGAAGAAGCTTTACCTTGCTCTTGCTGCTGCTCCTGTACCAACTGGAATAATTACTCACTACATGCGTCCAATTAATGTGGCTCCTAGACTCATTTCAGAAGGTAATAATCTATTTCTAGCACTGCATTGAAATTAGTTTGGAGTTTGAGTAGTTTCATTTTGAATGCGTCAAGTACTTAAAGTCATTACCTTCTCACCACATTGTTTTGCAAATTTTATTTCCTTTTCTGTTTTCCTAGTTGGAGCTGAAATGATGACTTCAGTTTGTGCTACTTGTATGTAAAATTAGGAAACCATTACTTTCCACAGGCATTTGGTGAGATGATTCGCCTAGACAGGCTGTTGTTAAAAACAAGCTTTAGGATTATGTTTCATTTTCTTTTATATAAATGTAACTTCAAAGATATTTTCTTCACAAACTCAATTGATGAAAGATACTTTATGAATGTAACCTGAAAAAGAAAATAAAAGTTATACACTATGAGACTTCTATGCTTGATAGGAAACTCCTCTCCTTCTGGATGATGCTCAAAAAGTTGTGGTATGCAGATTTCATTGAAAGGTGGAGTTTGTGTCAACTTGAGGTCATGGAATGCAAGGAGATTCCCTGGCCAAATGCCGTCGTTGAAGAGAAATATTGTGTTGAAGACTGTGGGTGGCCTTCAAAGGATTATGCATATGAATGTAAAATCAACCTTTTGACTGGGCGGACTCATCAGGTAAGGAGCAAAAGATTGTACTAATATATGAATTTAATTAGTATCATTTTCTTTTCCCACTCTATTTGGAGCAAGATGGTGACCACTCCCTCAATTTGTTTCTCTGAGATCTCTGAGATACTGTCTTCTTAATAGTGGCTTCTGATTGGGGCCAAAGGAGGAAATAAGTTGTGCCTCCTGGATGAAACTACTTTTTGATTTTAAAGAGAGGTCCAGCTGCCTCAAGAGTATATATAATACTTCAAAAGGCAGAAATTTCAGTAGTTTCAAGATTGTGGAAAAGTGATATATCAATTAACTGTTCAGAAAACCGTGATTTTTAGGTTCTTTGGCACAAGGGACGCATTGCTCGACTCTGTCATGGTTATTGCCTTCTGTTTCATTTAGTTTTGTCATTGACTACTCAAGAATTAAAGATTAAAAGAGTATGGACGATTGTATTATTAGTTGGTGTTACAAGTAAGATCAGATTTGGATTATTGCTTTGGAAATAACTACATTTACAATGCAGGTTCGAGCGCAACTGGCAGCCTGCGGTGCACCTATAGTAGGTGATTCCATGTACATGCCAGCTGCAGTTGCAGAGATGGAAAGTCCTGGACTGAACCCGTTTGGCCAATATAAGAAGCATTATACTACTGAAAATGATAAAGAAACAGCCGTCGCAGAGTGGATTGCACGGCATGGAAAGGAACCTAATGTTGCTATTGGTCTTCAAGCATGTCAGATATCATGGGATGATGGGAAGCACACTTTTGAGGCTAGAGCTCCTTGGTGGAGGTGTCAATAAATTTAGAAAAGGGGGATGCCAAGCAATTGCATGGTATGGTCCTTTCCGTTTGCTAGAGTTAGGGTGCCTGTCTGTCTCGTATGTTTGATTTCTAGAATTACAAGATAGATTGTACCCGTAATATGTAAACTATATGATTGGGAAGTAATGGCTTTATTGATTGATTAAAAAGATAGCTGCTCTTGAGTGGTCACTACATTGATTTTCTTGATCATGCTGTGGCACTTAAAATTTGCACCGTATGATTAGAAATAAATGTTTTGTACCAAGCCGCTGAGAGTCTTTGAGTTCTCTTGAGAGTGGCATAATCAACATGGTGAAGTCCAAAACAAACAGTATATCCACTGGTCCACTCAAAATTGTCAAGCAATGACCACACGAAGTACCCTCTTACATCTGCTCCTTTCCTGATCATATTATCAAAAATTCAATTAGTTTTCCACCACATTGAACTGTTTGCAAAACACCACAATGTCACTACCATATATATAGAGAAAATTATTGTATCCAAGGAGTGTATGCAGTGATCACGTAATCGATTATTATGAGAGGAACATTGCATGCACTCATTTGGTGACAATGATAGCTGAGTGCAACTTAAAGTTCAAGCACTAAATGCAAGACGTCCCATTTGCCTTGGGCAGTTGAGGGCATACCTCATTGCTTCTGCTAGTGCATGCAAGTAGGACCTCATGTACTCCACTCTCTTGGCATCATTGAGTAATTCTTCATTGGTGGAATTCGAAATCTCAGTCTCACCAAACCCTACAATACTCAGTCCAATGATATAAGAATCTTTTTCCGGATCCAATATTTGACTGGCTGTATTTTGGGGAGGGTAGGGGTCAGTTTTAATTAAATATATGACTTTACACCTTACCATTTTCTGTGATGAAGATTGGTGTATTATTGTATCTGTCTTTTACGTAGGTTACAATCTTGTCCATTCCTTGAGGGTACACATACAGCCAGTCAACTGAAGTCTACATCAACAAAAAGCTTAGGTAAATTGCACAAGAAAATAAGTGTTGTTGTGGTAATGATAATAAGATGAGAGATTACATACTGGTTCTCCAAGGAAGACTCCATCTTTTTCTGCGGTTTGCAAAGTGAAACCCTCCGTCCTTGAAGCTCCTGGTCCTGGTTCACATTCCGAAAAGATACAGTCTTTTACGTAAAAGCTGGTATAGTGGTTGATGCCAATGAAGTCTAATCTGTTCTTCCTCAGCATCTCCACATCAGATTCTGAAAATATAGGCAAATCAGCTCCCAGAATCTCATGCATTTCTGCAGGATATCTCCCATGCACAATTGGGTCTAAGAGCCTGCTTTGAACATTTTCGTTGTTGTATGACCATGCTTCAGTATGGATGTATAGCTAGAGAAATATTACATGAGAAACTTCTTATTACCAGTTCATATAGAAAGATTGAGCCCTCTCTGCTGCTAACTTGTCTTCTAAGGAGTTGCTGATGGGTTCAAACCACACAGCATTCATGACCATTCCAATGCTACCTCCTTGTTTTTTCTGAGTGTAAAAGGCATGCATTAGAACAAAGCCGAACCGATTTTACTCACGAATTAATCTTGAACCTACAAATTTGATGAAGACAGGACATTGTTGAAAACCTGGTATTTGGTTCGGTATATATTCACAGCAGCTGCATGGGATAGAATGATGTTATGAGCTGCAATGAAAGGCTCCTTCTCTGAATCCCCACTAGTACAATTCCCAAATGGGCTAGAGCAACGAGATGGGGGGTAAATCCCTGACCTATAGCCATGAATAACTGCAACATTGGGCTCATTGAAAGTTACCCAGTACTTAACTCTGTCTCCAAAGAAATTGAAACATATATTTGCATAATGTTTGAAATCCTCCCTGCAAAATTAAATTGAATTACTTCGCTTTATAGTTACTGCTTATTAGTGAGTTGTTAAGACAAATGGGGGAATCTTGGTACATACTGCACTTTGGGACTTAGCCAAGCTCCATATATGTCTTCCAAGTTCTTGAGGAATGTCGTAATGAGTCAATGTCACGAACGGCTGGATCCCTAGAACAGGACATGGAGATTATTTAGGAAGGAATTAAATATTTGTCATATTTGTTCAAGAACTAATGCAGAAACAATGAATTGGATGAACACATAAACAATGAAACCAAAGAAGACCTCTGCGCAGAAGAGTGTCAATGAACTTGTTATAGTGATCAATGCCGGCTCTATTCACTTCTCCAAATCGTCCTTCTGGGTCAAAGTTGCAATACAAGTGACTTAGAGATGAGAACATTGGATGCTATTAATCAAAGTTGACACTTACTGAAGGAATGAAATAACTTACTGGGTAGAACTCGTGCCCATGATATAGAAAACCGGCAAGTATTGACTCCAATGTAACTCATGAGATCTAAATCTTCCTGTTTTTTCATAGGAATGGCAAAGTAGGACAGGATTATCAGCATATCTAATTTAGATTAGCCATAACATTCACACACATTATTGTTTTATCTAGAGCCACGAAAAGTTTCAATGTCCACACCAATTGTTCAGCTGCTCTAACAATTCAGACTTGGACACGTACACTTCGAACGGCAATGATCTTACTAGCTCAAATCAGTTGATAAACTATCCAACGGAAATTCCCAAAACTCTATATACAAATGGAATACAAGCGACAAGAGGTACAGGACAATGAGTCAACTGGGTGGGGTTGATAATCTCATTATTTCTTTATTTCTGATGATAATCTATCGTTCCATCATCAGATTCTGAGGGGTGGTCCAGGCTTACAATCAGCTGTCCATATCCAAAACTTGGAAGGATTCAACATATTAACCAACCACCAGCATTTTAACCATTCCCTCATTTTAATACCATTATGTATATAGACAAGGAGATTTGGCATGTCTCTTTATGGGACCACATCCATTAGTAGCAAATGGAGTGAAGTAAAAGGTAAAAATACACAACACAAGATGGATTCTGTTTCTGGATGTAAAAAATGAATTCTGCAATTGTCTCGTATAAGGTATTGTGCTTGAGCTGGGTTAAAGAAGAATTTAGTAGTCCAGCCCCTACAATTAATTTCAAGTTTAAGAAAACAGTAAGAAAGATATCAGAGGATTTTAAAGCTATTCTTCTTAATTTTTTTAAAGTAGCTTCTGGACTGAATGGATTAATGGAATATTAATAATATGTCTGCATTTGACGTAAAACTGAAAATAATAGACCTGCAATATTGTCATCACCATTGAGAAGAAGTAGATGCAAATAAGGTTTATTCAAGAGCCTAGCTAACCAGATAAAGATGGTACTGATCAACAGCAATATCTCCATTAATCTAACCAGGCTTATGAGTAAAAACATCCCAGTTGTTGAGGCCTTTACCATCATTCAGAAAAGCTCCCTCAAACTGATAAAAATAATGAAGAAGAAATGAAAATTTATAACTAAAACAAACTGATTCTGTGTGTGTGCGTAAAGAAGAGAAGGCAAGATACCTGGTAAGAAGAGGATGCAGTTCCAAAGAGGAAGTTGCTTGGGAAAAGGGATGATGAAGCTGAGCTTCCTCCCAAAGATATGTGATTACAAGACACTATGAGAATTGAAAAGCACATCTCAACCACAAGGACAGCATGAAGTGCTAAAATTTTTTCCATAACAATGCTTGAAAGTATGAAGGTAGAAATAATTTTTCGTTTTTTTTTAAATTTTTGTGATAAAATGCAACTTATGAAGTTTCACAGAGAAAGAGGTCTATTTAATAATAAGCATTGCCGTTTTGATCCAACATCTGTGGCAGACGTGGAATGGAACCAAATAATTGATACTGTTCGATTTGCTAAACAGAAGCATCAGCAATGGTCGGATGGTATATATATATGCTAGCAATGGTCTTTGCAAAGCAAGCAGTTGAAATGAAGACAAAAGGAAGAGATGTAACATTAGCGAGCGAGAATAAACTCAAAATAATCATAATCACGTTGACAAAACCATTAAAAAAGTATAGAAAAGAGATGGCATCATGGGAACATTTGGATGAAGCAGGAGCAATTAAAACATGCATGCACCACAAAAGTCACATCAAAGAGATCTCCCCATCATGCTGCTGTGTTAGCCCATTCCTCTTCTTTATCTGTCATTTTATCTCTTCACTTGTAATATAGTTTCAGATTCTATCTTGATCTGTATTTGCTATACAAAAAACTAATGACAGATAAAGTTGATTTGTATATTTTAAAGCGTATAGCCGCTCGGCTATCCTCGATAAATAGTATATTTTAAACGCGTAGCCGAACGGTTATACTCGATAAATAGTATAGCCGGACGGCTATACTCCATACATAGAATATTTTAAGAGTATAGCCGTCCGGCTATACTCGAATTTAAAATATACATGGAATATTTTAAATGTACAGCCGCGCTGCTATACTCCATAAATAAAATATTTTAACAGTATAGCCGCCCGGCTATACTCTATAAATAAAATATTTTAAAGGTACAGCACCGTGGCTGAATATTTTAACAGTATAGCCGCACGGCTATACCCATAAATAGAATATTTTAAATGTATAACCGTGCGGCTATACTCAATTCGACAACATCAATTCAAACATTGTTCTCATTTACTACAAAATCTACAATACAATTTTTCCAACCGGTGAACAGAAGGAAACCTACAATACAATTGTCTAATTAAACCATATCCCGCAGAACAGAGCATGATTTTTTTAACCAAGTCCATGGCTATGATCTTGATGATCAGATACCCTGTGTTTTGATTGTTAAACACTTCAGTATAGTATTGCCTCTCTTCATCATTCTATATGACTGGGAAGATATACACTATGACTGGGAAGATGGCTTTATTTTTTGACGGACACGATATTATAAACTACTCTAATGTATGAGGAGGAGGATCGAACTCTAGTGTAAGGCGGCGCGCACACTACTCTAATGGCTTTATTGATTGATTAAAAAGATTGCTGCTGTTGAATGCTCTCTACATTGATTTTCTTGATCATGCTGTGGCACTTAAGATTTGCACCGTATGATTAGAAATAAATTGTTTGTACCAATCCACTGAGAGCCTTTGAGTTCTTTTGAGAGTGGCATAATCAACATAGTGAAGTCCAAACCGAACAGTATATCCACTGGTCCACTCGAAATTGTCAAGCAACGACCACACGAAGTACCCTCTTACATCTGCTCCTTTCCTGACCATATTACCAAAAATTCAATTAGTTTCCACCACATTTGAACTGTGCGCAAAACACCAGAGTGTTATTACCATGAAATTATTGCATCCAATAATTGTATGCAGTGGTGACATGATTGATTATTAAGAGAGGAACGTTGCGTGCACTCGTTCGGTGACAATGATAGCTGAGTGTAACCTAAAGTTCAAGAACTAAATGCAAGGGCCCCATATGCCTTGGGCAGATGAGGGGGGCATACCTCATTGCTTCTGCTAGTGCATGTAAGTAGGACCTCATGTACTTCACTCTCTTGACATCATTGAGTAATTCTTCATTGGTGAAATTCGAAACCTCAGTCTCACCAAACCCTACAAGACCCAGTCCAATGATATAAGAATCTTTTTCCGGATCCAATATTTGACTGGCTGTATTTTGGGGAGGGTAGGGGTCAGTTTTAATAAAATATATGATTTTACACCTTACCATTTTCTGTGATGAAGATTGGTGTATTATTGTATCTGTCTTTTACGTAGGTTACAATCTTGTCCATTCCTTGAGGGTACACATACAGCCAGTCAACCGTAGTCTACATCAACAAAATGTTTGGGTAAATTGCAGAAATTAAGTGTTGTAGTGATGATGACAAGATGAGATATTACGTACTGGTTCTCCAAGGAAGACTCCATCTTTTTCTGCGGTTCGCAAAGCGAAACCCTCCGTCCTTGAAGCTCCTGGTCCTGGTTCACATTCCGAAAAGATACAGTCTTTTATGTAAAAGCTGGTATAGTGGTTGATGCCAATGAAATCTAATCTGTTCTTCCTCAGCATCTCCACATCAGATTCTGAAAATATAGGCAAATCAGCTCCTAGAATCTCCCGCATTTCGGCAGGATATTTCCCATGTACAATTGGATCTAAGAACCTGCATTAAACATTTTCGTTGTTGTGTGACCATGCTTCAGTATGGATGTATAGCCAGAGAAACATGAGAAACTTCTTACCAGTTCAAGTAGAAAGATTGAGCCCTCTCAGCTGCCAACTTGTCTTCTAAGGAGTTGCTGATGGGTTCATACCATACAGCATTCATGATCATTCCAATGCTACCTCCTTGTTTTTTCTGAGTGTAAAAGACATGCATTAGAACAAAGCCAAATCAATTCTACTCACGGATCAATCTTAAACCTACAAATTTGATGAAGACAGGACATTGTTGAAAACCTGGTATTGGGTTCGGTATATATTCACAGCAGCTGCATGGGATAGAATGATGTTATGAGCCGCAATGAAAGGCTCCTTCTCTGAATTCCCACTAGTACAATTCCCAAATGGGCTAGAACAACGAGATGGTGGGTAAATCCCTGACCTATAGCCACGAATAACTACAACATTGGGCTCATTGAAAGTCACCCAGTACTTAACTCTGTCTCCAAATAATTTGAAACATGTATTTGCATAATATTTGAAATCCTCCCTGCAAAATCAAATTAAATTACATCCCATAGTTCTTGCTTATTAGTAACTTGTTAAGACAGATGGGGAATCTTGCTACATACTGCACTTTGGGGCTTAGCCAAGCTCCATATCTGTCTTCAAGTTCCTGAGGAATGTCGTAATGAGACAATGTCACGAATGGCTGGATCCCTAGAACAGGACATGGATATTGTTGAGGAAGTACTTAAATATTTGTCATATTTGTTCAAGAACTAGAAGTTATGTGATCAATCAAACTGTGATGATTTTTGACCAAGTAATACAGCAAAAATGAATTGGATGATCACATCAACAATGGTAACAAAGAAGACCTCTGCTCAGAAGAGCGTCGATGAACTTGTTATAGTGGTCAATGCCGGCTCTATTCACTTTTCCAAATCTTCCTTCTGGTTCAAAGTTACAATACAAGTGACTTTAGATATGAGAACATTGGATGCTATTAATCAAAGTGGACACTCTCTGAAGGAATGAAAAAACTTACTGGGTAGAACTCTTGCCCATGCTATAGAAAACCGGTAAGAATCAACTCCAATGTAACTCATGAGATCTAAATCTTCCTGATTTTTCATAGGAACGGCAAAGCAGGACAGGATTATCAGCACATCTAATCCAGATTAGCAATAAAACTCAACACACATTATTGTTTTATCTAGAGCCGTGAAAAGTTTCAATGTCCACACCAATTGTTCTGCCGCTCTAATTCCGACTTGGACACATACATTTCGAACGGTAATGATCTTACTAGCTCAAATCAATTGATAAACTATCCACCAGAAATTCCCATGAATAATTGACAACTGGAGTGGGGTTTATAATCTCATTAGTTTTTCTATTTTTGGTCTGAGCAAAATTTATTGTTCCATCCTAAGATTC
The DNA here is from genome assembly GCF_000346465.2 of Prunus persica. Lineage (NCBI taxonomy): Eukaryota > Viridiplantae > Streptophyta > Magnoliopsida > Rosales > Rosaceae > Prunus > Prunus persica. Next base: position 1,154,772 of record NC_034012.1, read on the forward strand.
TGAGGGGTGGTCCAGGCTCTTAATCAGCTGTCTATATCGAGAGTTTCTAAGGATTTAGAGCATCCACAACCATGCTCTCTATTTTTTAGTTAAATTTTAACTAAAAACATATAAAAGTTATTTTAGGAGCTCCCCATAAAATTTAAACTCCAATTATGCTCTCTAGTTTAGGGAGTCATAAATGTTATAATTCTTTTTTAATTGGCCCATCTCTATTAAAAAATAATTAACATTAATTAAAGATTTGAAATACTCATTAAATAAAGCAGCATTAAACATATAAATTATTATATTTAAATATTTTTAAAAAAATTTATAGTCCGACTCAACATCAAACATAGGTCTTCACTATTTTTATAATTCAGCTTCTTAGTCCGATGCAGCACCAAACGTAGGTTAGTATTTAATCCAGCTTAGACCAATCCGAACTAATCCAAGAAAGTCCCAGGATTTAATCCAGTCCATGACAGTCCACCATACCAAACTGTAACATACCACATCGACCAACGGAGAGGGGGGTGATGTGCCTTATATGTTCATACCCATCTTCATTTAGCACAAGGCCTTTTGGGAGCTCACTGGCTTCGAGTCATGGAAACTCCGAAGTTAAGCGAGTTGGGGCTAGGGCAATCTTAGAATGGGTAACCCACTAGGAAGTTGCTCGTGAGCTCCCAAAAACAAAACCCCTAACGATCCCGGAATAGGGAGTATGGTTGGAGTTGTATTTTTTCAAATCCTCCCTAAAATTTGTCTAAAAAAGTGGGTTAGGGAGCCCATTGTAGATGCTCTTAACATATTAACCGCTAGTATTTAGTCATTCCCACATTTAATACCATTCATGTATATAGACAAGGAAATTTGGCATCTCTTTATGGGACCAGCTCCTTAGTAAACCCTTAGTTGCCTTGCCTAGTGAAGAAAAAGGGAAAATACACAACACATGATAGACTCTGTTTCTGTAAGTAAAAGAATGAAAACTGCAATTGTTTAAAGAATCTGGGGTGCAAATCCAACTCGGATAAAGTCTTGTGCTTGAGCTGGGTTAAAGAAGGATATTAGAGAATTCCAGCCCCACAATTTCCAAGTTTAACAAAACAGTAAGAAGGATAAGCAATTCTTCTTATTAATGACAACTGTAAAAAGAAAAGAAAAAAGTAAAAAAGGGATTAATGGACATGCGATGTTGTCATCATCATTGAGAAGAAGCAGATGCAAATAAGGTTTATTCAAGAGCTTAGCTCACCAGATAAAGATGGTACTGATCAACAGCAATATCTCCATTAGTTCCATCTGAGATATGACCTGTGAGTGTGACAAGCCAAAATAACTCTCCCATTGGATTTGAAAGACAATGGGGCCTTCGGAGTGAGGGAAAGTAAAGCATCAAATTCAAAGGAGTAAAACACAAGCATTAATCTAACCAGGCTTATGAGTAAAAACATCCCAGTTGTTGAGGCCTTTACCATCAGTCAGAAAAGCTCCCTCAAACTGAGAAAAATAATGAAGAAGAAACGACAATATATAACTAAAACAAACTGATTCTGTGTGTGTGTGCGCGCGCGCTTGCTTGCCTGCGTGTATATATATAATAAGAGAAGGCAAGATACCTGGTAAGAAGAGGATGCAGTTCCAAAGAGGAAGTTGCTTGGGAAAGGGGATGATGAAGCTGAGCTTCCTTTCAAAGATATGTGATTACAAGATTCTATGAGAATTGAAAAGCACATCTCAACCACAAGGACAGCATGAAGTGCTGACAAATTCTCCATAACAATGCTTAAAAGGATGAAGTATGAATGAATTAGTGTATTTTTTTTTCTTTTCTTTTTTTGATCAAACTGGAACTTATGAAGTTCACAGAGAAAGAAGCTTATTTAATAATAAGCACTACCTTTTTGATGCAACATCTGTGGCAGGCATGGGACCAACTAACTGACAAGCCCCCATTATTGGTCGATTTGCTAGCAGTAATCAGAAGCATCAGCAAACAGTCCTTGGAAAACAAGGAATTGAAATGAAGACCAGAGGAAGAGATGTGACATTTTAGCGAGCGAGAAAAAACTCAAAATCATAATCACGTTGACAAAACCTGAAGCATAGAAAAAGGATGCATCTCCAATTGTAAGCAGGAAATTCGAAACGTGTACAGTACCACAGTCACATCATTTTAATGGATCACCATTCTCCAACGTCTGGCCACCAAACCAATCATATGACTCGAAATAGTTAAATATCTAGGAAACTGTTTTACTCTCAAAATCATTAGGGCATGGTCAACATTGACACTTAAATTCTATGTAACAAAACAGTGGATGGGCTGATAGCATTTGGAGTTGGGGCTTTTTTTCGAATCAAAATATCTTTCTTTGTTTCTACTTTTTGATGGTTAAGAATACTTGTGCTATGTTCTTTTTGTTTGTGTTTTGTTTGTTTAATGTTAAACTATTTTAAATTAATCTAATCTGTAAAAAGGGAAAATTTGAACTTCAATACGAGGAAACGGACTCATGCCTTAACTAACCGGTCTAACTCATCTCAAGTTTGTTCAATGAAGTTTAAAGTTGATCTGTCTACCCAAAAAAGAAGTTGAGCTTGTGCCAATGTACTCTGTCAGGACTTGGGCCTGATATACAAGTCTGGTATGACATAGACCACTGTGGCAGTTTCAAGGGGCCAAGTTCATTCATCGATTTGGGTCTTACTGTACCAAAAGAAATTGGGTCTACTGAGAATTGAAATTGGAATTCCAAGTATTATTCTGCCGCAAAAAGGTCAAAGGCCTCAAAAAACATTGTTCTTATTTACTACAAAATCTACAATACAATTTCTCTCAACCGGTGAACAGAAGGAAACCTACTATCTAATTAAACCATATCCCGGGGAACAGAGCATGATTTTTTAAACCAAGTCCATGGGTCCATGACTATGATCTTGATGACCCAAAAACAATGAAGTTTAATTGAACATACTCAAATACCCTATGGTTAGATTGTTAAAACACTTCAGTATCTCTTGTCTCTCTTCATCATTTATGTTTCAAGCAACTTGGCATCTTTACATTCTTCAATGCTTGCCCTGCACCCAAAGTTAATAGGAAATTGTCAGCCAAATGGAGCCATAACTACATTGAAAGTCCCAACATTCAAAAGGGTAGTCAAGCACGCTATAAGAACTTTGAAGTTGGTAATTTTACTAGGTGGTTTAAATGAAACATCAAACTTTATAATCATCCATATTAAATGTAAGTGTCACTGTTGTTCACTTGTATGTCTGTGTATAACTTGGGGTGGTCTGCACATGCCATTGTGATCTAACCATGCCTTGAAAAAGGCCAAAAAACAAAAACAAAAACAAAAAAAACAAAGGAAAGATCGCCCCCTTTTTGTTTAGGGGCCCTTGAAGAATTAGAAGGCCACCTTCTGGTGTTTCTTTGTCACCATATAGACAAGTGGCTTGTCACCGTTTGGACAAGTGGCACTAAGTATGCAGAATAAAAACAATGCACAAACTTTGTCGACCTATTGGGCCTGCGTGCCCTTGTTGTTTTTGCTTGTAGTTTTCCTCTTTCCGCATTAAAAAAAAAAAAAAGCAGCTTATGAAGTGATGCTACATGGTTATGCACTTTGATCATCCATGAGGTGGCAATTGAGGTGACTTCCAGTTGAGCAACTGTTATGCACTTTGATACCAATTATAAGGGGCTTATGTGACCAGATATCATCTCCAACTTAACTATTCAATGCGTATGGATGAGGAACATAAAGTGTCCCAATCTTAATATTTCCCATATTTCATGGTTTTAAATCCAATGTGAAACTAATTATGTCATCTGCAATTCCTAAAAAAACACTTATACAAGAAGGTGAGGAACATACCTGTGAGTAGAGGAAGGTGCCAAGGATTGCAATGGCTGCTCCAAGTGCATTGACGGGTTGAACAGGTGTGTGGAAGATAATGATGGAGGAGACTATGACAGATATCCGCTTCATTGTGTTCCCAATGCTGAATGTTAAGGGAGATATCTGATCTAATGACATGTACGAAACCTGATTATACAAGTGATAGAAGATACTCTGGGCTGCCACCCACCTGTTTCGATATAGATGTACAGATTTCATAAGTAAAACAGTTTAGGAGGAAGGGAGTGTGCTTTAAACAAGCACTAAATAATCTTTTCAAGGCTATAGGATCAAAATTAGCAGATTAGCCCTTCTATACAATTTACTGCAGCAACTAAATGGACAAAAACAATCACCTGATTCACTTAGCCAGGTTGGGTAGATTTGTCTCCCTAAACCTTAAAGAAAGAAATTCTGAAACCCAATTGTGCAGATGACACCATCTTATTTTCAACGCTTCCACAGATATAAATTATATGCTTTTCTGATAGAATATTTTGAGAAACTGAAGTCCAACTTCATTGTCTAGAATTATACTCCTCTATGTCTATAACCATGCAAGATATCTCTTTTACATTCAACTCTATAGTTAACTGCTGAAAATGATCAAACATATCGAAGCTACCAAATCAGCAATTATAAGTCCAACACCATGGACAAACAATGGAACAGAAAAGGCAGCAATTTTACAGACTGTTGCAGGTAATTGAAAATTACCAGACAAAATTGGGACCAATTTGTGCAAGAGCTGTGTTCCATCCAGCGGCCCACACCTTGGGGCCCTCCACGGCAATGGCAAATGGTATTAGGATCAGTAGAGACAACATAGACAGACAAGCATAGTAGTTCATACCACTGACAGACTTCCCCTTCATCCCTTTCTTCGAAAATATGTTTCTGAACACGAATGCCAGGTTCGATATCATAGCCCCCATGAACCCTGATGCACATAGCAGCATAATTTAGTACTCGGAACAATTAACACCCACCAAAACTCTAAAACCATAACCACTAACACCCTTCAAAATTGTAGAATCAAAATGTGGAATTTAAGAAGTTTTCTAACCAATCATGTTGAAATTGAGCTCGGTTATAGCAGCAAGCGCACATCCTCCAATAATTGGAAAGAGAGAGAGGTAAACCGACAGAGGAAAGGATTCACCTAACAAGAACCGTGAAACCAATACACTGAAGGCAGGCTCACTGCTCTTGATGATGTGGGTAAACGAAACCGCAACCTTTGCCATACTCACAGTCGCTGCTACATGCCCAATTGTATGTGCCACCGCAACCTGCACACACATAACCAACCAATGTAAATAAGAAATCAGAATTCCAAAACCCAAGTGCCATGTTTGGCTGCAAAGGAAAAACTATAAAAAGAAACAGTCTCTGAGGAAACAGAGCAAACTGTAAGGATCTGAAAAAGCACCATAATTTTGCTTACCGGAAACAGAGTCTTCCAGAAATCTAAATCAGTTTTTGGGGCCTCAGCGATCCTGGTGGCCCAAGAAATGAGCATCATGAGCGACCCAGTTGCGAGTGAGAGAGTGGAGGTGAGCCATGGATAAGGAAACACATTCAAAACCTTCTTGTTGTAGATATTGAACACCACATTCAAAGCCCACCAGGTAGCAAAGTATATACCAATCTTGAACCTCTGAGAGGCCGCCTGCTGGTCCGGCAATTCAATGTTGACCTTCAAAGGTCTTGACTTGTCTGCCTCATAGGCCTTGCACTCTGTAACTCGCTGGGTTTTGCTCACCAATGCGAAACTCTCGGTGGAAGAAATGTAAAGGGGTTTGAATGAAGAAGAGAATGAGTGGTTCACACTCTGTTGGACATTCTGAAAACTGGGTAGTGAAAAAGACTGAGCCTTTATCGAACACCTCTGGTTCAAAAACTCTGAGGACGTGAAAGTCGAGGTTCTGAGCTTTACTGAAGAGATCTGCATGTTGGGTTTATGTTGAACCAAACCAGAATGGAGAGTTTTATTAATAGAGTTTGAGGTTCAGATTCAAAAAAGAAAAAAAAGTTTCCCGGGATTGCTCGGTGGATTATAAAACTAATGAACGATTGTTTTATAAGTTTTTGAGGGAAAAGGGGTTGGTGGGCTTGGAGAGAAGGTAGGGTGAGAAAACCGAAGAGAAAGAGAGGGAAAATGTGGGTGATGAAGGAAAGCTTTGAAACGGTCTTTCCTGGGTATAAGAGAGAGGCAGGGGAAGAGGGGGTTTATATATGAGTTGGGGGAATGAGGAAGTGAGTGGAATTTTGACCATCCAGTACGCGAGTTTTTGGGTTGTTTCACACCGGTGTTTGGGTGGTGACAAACTACAAGTAAGATCTTTTTCTTAATTACTAAAAAATCCTTTAATTAAATGAAGAAACTAAATTTTTTTTAGTATATGTGATAGTCAGGGAGGGAGATTTCTCTCACACACACACCACTATTGTATTATGGGAATTCGAACATGAGACCACTAGTCTGCCAATTAATGCCCTTCTCCGCTAACTAGACCCCATTGGCAAGAAACTAAGATTTAGAATAAAGGCATAAAGTTTCATGATTTTAGGAGCCAACAGAAATAAGTTTGTGTTTAGTGTTTACTTCTGATTAGTGGAATTTTTTTTTCTGTATTTGAAACAGATTCTGAGAAATTTCCTCCAAAGTCTGAGCCTCTGACTAAAAATTTAGAATATGCTCTTCAACTATTCTTTCATCACTTTTTTTTTCTTCCATTAAACTTCATAGATTCCTTTTCATCACGTATTTTTTTCTTCCATTAAACTTGATAAAAACTTGTATTGATTGAGTCAGGGTTGTCGGCAAGGAAATATACTTCACTTTGGTCTTTCCCTCCTCCTTTGTTTCCCACAAAAATCTCAGCCATCATTATTTGGAAATGCAGATCTCACAACTCATAAAATTCAAATAACTAGTAAAAACAAAACTGCCCCTGTTTTTTTAATTCACCAACTTCCATTCAAGCCACCTAAACACACCTTTTCTCCAGCTGCTGCCAATTCTAGACCGCAAACTCATGCCACGTTCCAACTCTGCATATGTAAACGACGAACACTCTGAGTTGAATGATTGACAATAAGAAACAAAATCTGATTGAGAACGACAGACACCTGGGCCCTTCTTGTGGAGAGGTACTTTAAGTATGCATTGCATCTTAAATCCCAACTTGTTATTTCAGTGCATGATGATGATGCTGATTTCCAATGTTTCTTTCGCAACATATTTTAATTTTGGACGATCGAAATTTGTTTCAATTGAAAGGTATTTATTGACGGCTGATAAAAGATGTTACTAAGTTGGCCTAGTTGGGTCTGTCTGGCTGATAATAACAGAGGTTTTGTTTGCATTAAGGAATGGTGTCTTTATTTGACCCTTCATGTAATTTGCACGAGTTTTTGGTCGTGGCTTAAACAAGTGGTAGGGGACCACCTTGCTTTGAGGTCGTTTTTATGTTTGGTGGGATACATACATGGTACACTGCTTTACTGCACGTGACTTTAGTGCAGGTGCTTGCAGAAGGTTCATGGCATCTAACATTCACAAGATTGTATAATTGGCTGCCCTAGCCATAACATGATGTTACATAGTTTGGATTATAAAAGGTTTATAAATTAGTTAGTTATGAATTAGTCAGGCAAGCAAAGGCAATCAGATGGCCAGAAAGTAACCGTTGACCATTGGTTATGATCTGAAGACTTGCTATTGACTGTTTTGCCAAAATGTGCATGTGCCAAGTGTTTCTGCAAATAGTTTAGCAACCAAATAACACAGAAGGTCATTGCAAGTCAGCAGGTTTAAAAAGAAGCTAAAGTCTAGAGTATAATTAAAAACTTGGGCTCAAACAAGAATAACTTCACAGCTTTCTGGTCCTTTGGCAAGATCTGATAACTGTTTGGCAATTTCCGTTTTCTTCTCTGGTCCCCCTTGAAATTCCGTGGAGCAAGCTAGAAGCATATTCTCTAAGACCATTGCATTCTTTAGCAAAATCTCCAATGCATTAAGCTCATTCTGATCTCCGGAAAAATCACCGACTTCAATCATTTTAAGATGTGATAAGAAACATGGAGGCAGTGGCTCCAACACCCCATCATCTTCTACATGATCCGAGGACAGGCCAATCCCCTAAACCATCGAAATTTAGCCGTTTTAACAACATTGCACAAAAACACCATAAAAGAGAAAACCTTACTAGTTCTTATGAAGTTACCTCAACGAATACCAAAGTTTCAAGACAAGAACAGTACTGGAGCATCGTCAACAGTGCTTTATTATCAATATATACCGAGTCTTCCAGTACCAAAGTGGTCAGATCGTTGAACAAGGGCATCTGGGCAACAAGTTCTGGTGCATTACTTAGAACCACCTAAGAACAGGATGAAGTCGATCATCAAGACTGAGTGATTTTAGGCAAGCTACTCATGGCACAAACTGCTAATGCAATATACGCAATATATGCAATTTGTAAACAGATATTGATACATCAAATTAACAAGTGTAATCAATAAAAGAGAAGAAATCATACCTCAAAGGCATTAGAATCAGAGAAAACTAATTCCTTCACACTAGAGAGCCCTCTAAGGAGCTTATACAAGCGGTAAGCAGTGGGTCTCAATTTCTTAGTAAAATTATAAGAAAGATGAATCTCAGCTTCATTAGGTGAGGCCGAGTCATAAAAGCAGTATTCATTTAGGAGCTTGCCCCTGTAATAAAAATATGTCAGACTAACTCCAAATATCATAATCTGACAACCATCTGAACCTCTGGAAAGTTGCGGATCTAATTCAGTTATAGTCAATCTCAAAAGCTTGGGAGCACAAATACTCACAAACTTGAGATTCATCCATTTGCAATCTTCTATAGATAATTCCTCAAGGACTGGACAGCCAGAAAACAGCTGCTGCGTTGAGTCATCAGAAAACACAATGGACCTAAGAGACAAGGTCCTTAGACTTGAGAAACAAACAGCAGAAGGAGCCTTGAAAAGGAAAGGAATATCTAGTTCTGCGGCCACCAGTGTTGTAGAAGTAAATAAGGAATGAGGCAAGTAAAATGGTTCTTTGAGGCTATGCAGGTAGAGATAAAGCTTTTTAACATTGCGCCTTACTGTGGCATCAATCCATGCATTAACACGACATGCATCATCTAGCACTGGAAACGTAAGATCGAACGTTTCTATATCAGCAGGACCACGAAGAAGAAGTGCTCTTTCCACAATATTCACCAGGGGAGATCTTGCAGCAAACAGCCCTTTATAAAAGTTAAGATTGGGAATTGATGTCCATAAGTATTCCTATCTTTTAGACAGTATGCTTGTTCTGATTGTGTCTTTTGTTTCAAGCAGGGAGATAATTTTTTGAATAACCACATCAGGCAAATTACTTAAACTCTTGCTGCTTCCTTCCACCTCTTCTCCTCCATCCAATTTCTGCCTTTTGGGGTTTAGAATTAAAGAGCTTGCATCCATTGTTCAGATAGTTTCCCTATTATACCAAATGATCTGTCAGTTCAGAAATAACTTCAAACCTTCTTAATTTACAGTGAGGTGCGAACATTCAGCTAAAAAGTGTGGAATGCAGCAAAGGACCTATATCTTTCATGATTTTATTACACTTTAACAATGATTTACAGAAATACCGCCGTCCAAAAGTTATTTCTCAAAACATGGACAATTACTAGAGCACAACAATTCCAAGTAATACCAGTCCCCTCCTTTTGGAATTTATCCACAGTTCTATTTACTTCCTGTTCTCTCCTGTTAAGTACAGTAAAATATTACTTTTCAAAAAATTTAACCTGTGCTTCCAATTAAGTCATTCCAGATCAACTTTAGCCTTTAGAACAGACAAAAGTAGACACACTTCAACCATAAACAAAAGCTGAATGAAAAAAAGGACTATCCATAAAAATAAACTACAGAGATGGGCATGAATCCCTGAATTCAGCAGCAACTATATCAAATTGTTCATATATTATACACCTATACCCAATTCTATTTTCCCCACAGCTTTCTCAGCAACAAAACAGAAGGTACATATTGGAAACGAAGAATACCTCTAAATCCAGTCCGAAAATGAAGCAATTCGGCGCAATATCAAAACCTGGGGTTCCAAAAACCAACAATAACAGATTCAATTCGATAAACCTTCACAAATGTAAAGTAAAATTCCATTGTAAAAAAAAAAAAAAAAAAAAAAAAAAAAGGATCACCGATTATTAAGGCGGCAAAGTATTGAATCTGAAACGCAAAACGGTGTCGTCTTAGAGAGGTCGAACTGTGTACAAACGAAAGTGAATTAAACGAGAGATTAGAGGAAGGAGGAGTGCTTAGGAGCTGGGATTTCGATAGGGTCGGGTTCGGAGTTAGCTATGAATCGGGTCTTCGGAGAGGGCGGTGCATTGCAGGTCGAAGGTCGCGCGAATGGATTGAAATGGCGGCGGTCTGCAGAGGCCAAGTACGAAAGGCCTGCATATTAAAACAATACAGCCGGTCGGCTATAATATTTAAATATTAATATATTTTAACAGTATAACCGCGCGGCTATACGCTTTAAATATTAATATATTCGGCCATTCTTATAAAATATTCGAAGACGTATAGCCGTGTGGCTATACTTCTAGAATATTCGTATACATTAAAATAGTGCAGCCGCTCGGCTTTACTATGTAAATATTAATATACTTAACGAGTATAGCCGCGCGGCTATACTCTTTAGAATATTCGTATATATTAAAATAGTACAGCCGCACGGCTATACTATTTAATTATTAATATGAAACGCATCACATGAGACTCTGAGAGAGAAAAATTCTGCAGGCTTTCCACAAACCACACGACCTGATCTTTCCCTCAGTTATATTCCATTTGGATGCGAAAAACATTCATCAAGAACAAAGAAGAGGCAAAATATTCTTATGAGAAACAAACCCAAAACCTCCTTGAAATCAGAAATGCATGACTTGAAAGGAAGAAACTAACCCAAAAAGGGGTCAAACTCCTGTTGGCTGTCGTATCGTATAACTCCTCCTCCTACTCGGAGTGGGTTTGCAGAAATCCTTTATTTGGCTTCTTAAACATGGAAAACGACATGTCGGGGTATTTACTTTATCGGGAAAAAAGTCACTTTTCCATGTAATTTACCCAATTTTCAACTTCAGTCCATGTAATTTTAATTTTGACACTTTAAAACATTTAGTTTGATTCTATCACATAAAGACACCTAAATTTTCATTTAATTTCATCCAAAATTCCATTTAAAATATCTCTCTTCGACACATGTTTGCTTCATCATGAAATTGAATGAAAATTTAATATATCCATAAGTGTGTTTGGATGAAGTAATTCTAATTTTCATGGAAATTGTGAATGACGGAATTTCTAATTACATTATTTAAAAATTTCAGCGTTTGGATGTTATATATGCGAAATTTACAAAATGACAGAAATTATAATTTCACCTGTTTGGATAGTCATCACATAATTAGAATTTACTTTAAAGTAACAACATTTTTTTTTTATAACAACAGTCTTGTATATAAAATCTGGATAGGAATAATTGGCATAGTTCAACACATTATGATTATATATATAATTAGAAAGACTTGTGCAATATAACAATTGTCTAACAACACATACCTCAATTGTTACCAATGTAAAGAATTGCAACTGTAGCTTGTCTAATTTAAAAAAGCATAAATCACGTAATTAGAGAAATGAAGCTAATCATCCCAACCAATGTTTCAACAAAATAGCAAAAATTAAAGATGTCAACTGAATATAAAATGTGTCTATGCTCTCGATGAAATAAACATCAGCACCATTCCCTTCTTTCTCTCAGTTGGAATTGTCTTTAACATGAGAAACTGTTTCTCATTTTCTATAAGGAAAAGTAGAGAAAGATGAGTCTGGATAGTTGAGACTCTTACCTTGATTGGAAGAGAAAATATTCTTGTCAAATTGAAAGGCAGAGAGGAGAAATAAAATAAAAGCAGAGATAAGGCAGATATGATAAACCCTGGTTCCACGGATGAAAAGCATACAAAAAAGAGGCCAACGACAAGGAAATAAATTGAAAACTAAAATTCAGCAGCAAAACTCATCAGAACACCATCAAACGAATACTCATGGCGCGCCGGCTTGTTCTATTTGAAGAAAATAGGTTATTCCTGAAATTTTGGCAGACAGAAGATGAAAATTTTAGCGAGCAAAAGATAGGTTATCGAGGAGATTTGACCGGTAGAAGATGAAAATTCCCTCTCTGTTGGGAATTGTACAATTCCGCCAATTACCATGGAATTTCAACTCGAGATTTTATATGTGGAATTCTCAAAGTATTTTCTGCGTGTAATTTGGCAAATTCTGAGTTGATTTTGCCAAACGCTGAACTTTCCCTTTTCCACGCTCCAAATCCTGACTTTTATTAAAATTCCGAGTTATTTTACCGCATCCAAACACACTATTAGTTGTAATCAATATCAAATTACATGAATTAAATTGCGGAAATTAAAACCACATAGACAAAAGTAGAAATTCAAGGAATTTTAGGGGCGAAAAATGACTTTGTGCCTACAATAATAGGGAAGTAGACGACGGTAAACGGCTTGTCGTTCCTTGGAGGAGAAGTAGAATAAAGAAAGAAATTTAAAAGTGGGAACGAGGAGGACAACACGATTCGTGGCAGTTGCTTCCAGAATCAAAATCACACCGTATTCTTGTATTTCTATGGTGGTGGGAAACCCTAATGCAATCCTCACCCTCCCGTGGTGGGAGAAGACCCAGACTTCAATAACCCTAATTTCCCTAACCCAAAGCACTTACCATTATTCTTTCCCAAACTTCCATGGCCTCGGAAAAGCTCTTACTCTCCCGAGAAAACCCTAGAACCCTCGCTTTCCCACACGACCGCTTAATCGCCTCCTCCAGCGCAGCCACGGGTACGAAGGCCATGCCCAGCAATGAGTTAGCTCAAAAGCCTCAACCTCCGACTCCGATAGTCGACCGCTTCAGGGCTCTGTTGAAGCAACGAGACGATGACCTAAGGGTTTCGCCCGAGGACGACGTGTCGCCGCCCAGCACCGAGGAAATTGTGCAGCTTTACGAAATGGTCTTGGCGGAGCTCATCTTCAATTCCAAACCCATCATTACCGATCTCACCATCATCGCCGGCGAGCAGAGAGACCACGGAAAGGGCATCGCCGACGCCATCTGCGCCCGGATTCTCGAGGTCTGTTTCGGTACCCGCGGGTTGCTTCTACCTCTTTTTGATTATTGGGCGGAGCTTTGCTGGGGGTTCTCTGTTTCTCTGCACCCCGGATTTAACTCGTGTAATTGTTTGAGTTCTAGGAATTGTAAAAAATAGTAATCTTTACTCTAAAGTTCTAATTGCTACGACGCAGCCCAGCTTCATCTTTTTCTCTTAGAAATTTAAATTTTAGATGCTCGATGTCACTCAATTGGGAATAACAACTTCAAAAGTTGTAGTCTTTTCTCTCTCTCGCTCCTTTTTTGTTTTTGTTTTTTCCGTTTATATATGAATATTATGAACAGAATGACCCGCAAAAAAAAAGTTTGTTACGCCTGGGTTACAAAGAAGCTTGGTTTTGATGAACAAACAAGAAGTGAAATTTCCCAGTGTTTGTAGCTATGATTGAATCAACAACCTTAATACTACACACGCATGGTGGTAAAAACTAGGACCAGAACTAATTTTGTGATAATATTTTTAAGATTCCATCATAGTTTCTCTCTTTAATTGAAGATTCAACTCCAGTTGAATTGGAATATGTGTCAGGCCTGCAGCAAAAGAAGTCGCAGTGCTGTTTATATGTTAGCCAGTTTGAAGTTTGCGTTAATTGTTTAATACTTGTCTATTGCAGGTCCCAGTTGAGCACAAACTGCCTTCACTATATCTATTAGATAGTATTGTGAAGAATATTGGCCGGGATTATGCCAAGTACTTCTCTTCCCGCCTACCTGAGGTGATCTAATCTGACCGCAGAATGTGATATATATGTTTTTTCCCCTATTTTCCAATTATGTGTTCAAAGATTTCTTTGAGAATCACACAATTCTAGTTTCACATGAGTTTATATTTGCGTAGGTATTTTGCGAGGCATACAGGCAAGTAAACCCTAACCAGTATCCTGCCATGCGCCATCTCTTTGGCACTTGGTCAGCAGTCTTTCCACCTTCAGTCCTTCGCAGGATTGAAGAGCAACTGCAGTTTTCTCCACTAGTAAACCAACAATCATCAGGATCAACTCCTCTGAGGGCTTCTGAATCTCCTCGACCGACTCATGGCATCCATGTCAATCCTAAGTATTTACGTCAATTGGATAGCTCAAATGTAGACAGTGTAAGCTCTCCATGTAATCTCTCTGTTTTGTTCTTCTGAAAATATGCCACAGCCTGCACTTATTTGATAATTGATTTGGCTTTACCACCAGTGATCTTAGTAAAGTATTTCTTCTCATTTTGCACAGAGTATTTACATAAGCGAAAGTAGGACAATTGGCTGATAAGTATATATATACGTATTTTTAATTTTTAACTTTTTAGGAAAGTTTAGGTTTAAAAAAAAAAAAAAAATTTCTTTTTGTCTTTTCCCATAAGGATTGGGTTTGCTTTTCCTAGTTGATTTAGGACTTCCTTTATGTTTTGTTAATTAGGATTTCCAATTACTGATGGGATTTGGATTTGATGCCTATGTAAAGACGGCTTAGAATTGTATTTTAAGCTTTTCATATTATCAATCAAAATTTGTGACTTTTCTCAACATAGAGAATTCCAATTCATATGTATTGCTTTCTGTAACCAAATTTATGTACATAAACATTATACAACTGTCACATTTCATATATATATAATTTTTTATGAATCTTGCAGAACTCAGCATTTAATAGTAACTTAAACTTAAAAATTTATGAGCTCAGAAACCTGCCATTATGTATGACAAGTATGATCCTGATAATGCAATGGTTTTATCCTTGCAGGTTGGATCCCAAAGATTGAACTCAACTGGAAGTGTGAGTCATTCACCTTTTTCCCTGGGATCCAATCGGTTGCACCCATCTTCAACTACTAGGCTTGCAAGATCATCATCACCTTCAGATATTGGGCTTGATAGATCTCTAACATCGGCAGTTGATGAATTTGCCGCAGAGAATTCCCCTAAAAGGTTTGGTGAAAGGGCATCTCCATCTAATTCTGTGTTTGATTATAGACTTGGTGGAGCAATTGGTAGAGACGAGGAGCCGAATGAATTGCGAGGAAAACGCTATCTTGATGGTAGTCAGAAACGATTTGACACTTCTGTTACATATAATAACCTCAGTAATGGACTAGAACATCAGAGACCAAGAGCTTTGATTGATGCATACGGGAAAGACAGTGGAGATAGAAGTTTAAATGATATACCTCTGGTTGGGCGGCTGGGCCTGAATGGTCTAGACCATAAGGCAACTCAAATGTCGTGGCAGAATACCGAAGAGGAAGAGTTTGATTGGGAAGATATGAGCCCAACTTTAGCAGAGCAGAATAGGAGTAATGATTACTTGCCTTCAACTGCACCACCTTCTAGAAGCTACAGGGCAAGGCCCAGCCTTGGAACACTGAATGCGAGCCCCTTGGAGTCAGATAGTAGGAGTACTTGGTCTACTCAGGCACATCTACCTTCAGCCGAACAGTCCTCTGTTATAACTGAAGATCCAGTCCCCCCGCTTGGTGTATGTTCCCTCTACAATTTTATTGAGCATTTTTGTTTAGTTAGAATTAACATGATATTGATGTTTGCAAGTGTGTTTTTTCACTTAGTTATTTGCATTGCAATTTTTTAAAATGGCTTCCCTGATATTTACAGATTATTCGGTACTATTATCCTGCTATTTTGATTCTTACATTTCATGTATTTATTTATTAGTATGTTATGGCCTTATTTTTTTATTGACTTTTTTTTGGGGGGGGACTAGTCAGAGTTTCCTGAGGCCTCTGTGTGCCACCAGTAGTTTGGACTAGTCAGAGTTTCCTGATTCTGTGGTACCTTTAATTGAGGTCCTGGTCAAATTTATTTCTTTGATTCTTCTTGTGTGCATCTGTGACTGCTTTGAAGTTTAAACCACGAATATTTACTTCTTTCTAAATCCCTATCCTTTACTCAACGGAACATTTTTGGTTTTCTTTCCTAAAGTAGCCCAAACTGATCCCAATATGCACATTTTTTGTTGACTTTTTCTCAGTAAAACATAGTAAAGACTTGTGTATTTCTTCACTGCTGCCCTCTATTATGGACTTCAGTTCTTGAATTTCATTTGTACTCATCTGTGAAAATTTAATATTGTTCCTGCAGTTCAGTCGTGGATCAACAAGTACGGTATCTCGATTCCAATCTGAGACAAATCATAGTCTGGGTTCTCGCTACCCTCAAGAAGCTTGGAATATTCCTTTCCATCTCTCTCAGTCTTCGCAGAATCCCCTTAATGCCAGAGGAAGGGGTAGGAATTTCCAGATGCCCTTTGTGGCAAGTGGTGTATCTTCAGGTGGTGAGAAAATGTCTGCCTTTGTTGACAAGCTTCCAGATGTTGATGCACGACTTCATGGGCCCATAGCTGTTGCATCAAGAATGGGTGCTTCTAGTGTTGACACTGTTAATGCTGACTCTCGTCCCATTATACCAGTGTCAATGGGTTCAAGGCCTCCAGTAAACGTACATAATTCTCACCCTCCTCCTGGCCACTCAATTTTTGCATTGCAGAACCAGAGGAGTCAGTATGGTTCAATAAATTATAGCAACACTGTAAAAAATCAAGCTCCATATAATTCTTTATATGTGCCTGAGCAGCAGTTGGATGGTTATGAAAATAAGTTGTTGAGGTCGACAAAGTTAACTCAATTGACCAGTCAGAATGCCAGGCCGATGCCTGTTAATCAGCGAAACCAGGTGCAGGCCAGTCCTTTACAGCCACAATTTCTTCCACCCCAGGAGGCACGAGAGAATTTTATTTCATCTGCAGAAACTTCCGGGCCACCTTATTTGGGGTTACCATCCTTAAATCACAGATACACTTTGCAAGGGCATGGTGGTGCTGTTAGCACAGTTATGGCAAATCCTGTACCCCGTATCCCCTATGTCCCAAACAGCGCTTTGCATTTACGAGGAGAAGCCTTGCCACCTCTACCACCAGGTCCGCCTCCCCCTTCCTCACAAGGCATACTTTCCATTCGAAACCCTGGTCCAGTTGTCTCTAGCAACCAGCCTGGGAGTGCATATTCTGGTTTGTTTAGTTCTCTTATGGCTCAAGGTTTGATCTCATTGACAAATCAAAGCACTGTCCAGGTATTTGAATGATATCCCTCTAGATTGTCTAATTTTGAATATTTGATTTTACAATGCATTATTTGGGTCGTATCTCAACCAAGTTATTTAATGTTTAGGATTCTGTAGGAATTGAGTTTAATGCCGACCTTCTCAAGGTGCGTCATGAATCTGTAATAAAGGCCCTATACAGTGATCTCCCAAGACAATGCACAACATGTGGCCTTAGGTTCAAGTGCCAAGAAGAGCACAGTAGTCATATGGATTGGCATGTAACAAAGAACCGTATGTCTAAAAACCGTAAGCAGAAGCCCTCCCGCAAATGGTTTGTAAATACGAGCATGTGGCTCAGTGGTGCAGAGGCCTTGGGTACTGATGCAGCTCCTGGATTTATGCCTGCTGAGACCATTGTGGAAAAGAAGAGTGATGAAGAAATGGCTGTTCCTGCTGATGAGGATCAAAATTCATGTGCGTTATGTGGAGAACCTTTTGATGATTTTTATAGTGACGAGACAGAGGAATGGATGTATAAAGGTGCTGTGTACTTGAATGCACCTGATGGATCAACAGGAGGC
This sequence comes from Prunus persica, assembly GCF_000346465.2. Classification (NCBI taxonomy): domain Eukaryota; kingdom Viridiplantae; phylum Streptophyta; class Magnoliopsida; order Rosales; family Rosaceae; genus Prunus; species Prunus persica. The sequence goes on from NC_034012.1 coordinate 1,172,575, forward strand.
ATGGATAGGTCGCAGTTAGGTCCTATAGTGCATGCTAAATGCAGATCGGAGTCGAGTGTGGTATCCTCTGGAGGTTTGGGACAAGATGAAGTGGTATGTCTCCATATTTCATTTTAATTTGTGTTTATATCTTGTTTCCAGAAAATCTTATCTGAGAACAATAAATACCCTAATCATTTTTAAAATTTTTTTCATCAGTGATTCAATACACATTTTCTTCTTTGGAAGATCATAATCTTCAATATTCATTTATATTATTCCTATGTCCGAGTTTGAATATTATGGTGTGCATGTGAATGCTACTACAGATGTTAGTAATTACTGAGGTTGAAAATGTTTAAGGTTTTACTAGTAGTACTATCCTGATAAAAATGGGAACTGTGGGTATGGTGTCCTGATAGTAGCAGTATCCAGTTTGTGGAAGCTGTGCTGTAAAATTATGTATTTATTTTGATTTTGATTTTTCTTCTGAATCGCAGGGAATTATTGAAGAAGGTAGTCAAAGAAAACGATTGCGGAGTTAGCATAGTTAGGTCGTCTTCCATGTTCACTGTAGCCTTACATGAGTTTCTTCTTTTTCTCTCAACTTGTTTACATTATTGTTGGGGCATGCACCACATTGGCTTCAAGCCAGCTTGTACATGTATAGTGGAATTTGTACCATGCACATTATCTCTGCAGCAAAGGTCACAATTTCTCATGCCATATTGTTATCTGGCATTTCATCTTTGCTGTCAAAACAACCCAGATGAGGCTCTTAAAAACAAAATTTATTGTCTTTATTAGACTTTTAGACTATCTTCTACTAAATATGATGAGGGGTTGGTGATGTTTTTCCTTTGTAGGAGAGAACTGTTGGATGAATTCTGTTAAATGAGGGACTTTTCTGCAATCCATATTTTGTCTTGCTTATACATTCTGCAGGGGAGTTCGCAGTGGTAGTTCTTGTAAGCAAAGTCATTCAAAGGCTCCATAGCTTGCTCTTATCAAGACATCGCCATCATGCATGGGATTGAAAGCTAAAGCTGAATCAAATTTGAAGGATGCTGATGTGATTTGTCAAATTCCTTTTCGTTTCTTTTATTATTTTATTTCCATTTGATTTTTAGTGTCTTTACAGTGTAATAACTATTATAGATAGCAGAGTTGTGATGAAGTTCCTGAGATTTCTAAATGCTACTATTCGGAAACCTGCCCTCCATGATAAACTGTACTCTGGATTCTGATCAAGTTTAATGAATTTCCTTTCATATCATTCTATTTGTTTTGTCTTCATTTGCTACGTAGTGCATGAAATGTATTTGTGTCGTGCGCCATTTGCTAATGGTCAATCAACTAGGCCTTAGAATGACTGGGCTTCAGTTTCGTTTTCTCAAAATTCCTAGTAAAAAATATATAAATATATATAAATCCATATCAGAATTTTGTTAAGCTGGATACTGTGAGATGAAGCGTAATTAAACTAACCAAAAAAAAAAAAAAAAAAGGAAAAGTGAAGGTTACACTTTACCATAAAGCCTGTGTGTAAAGCGGAGTTAAAAGAGATTGAATATAGGGTGAGGATCGTGGGACACACTGTTTGTGTGTAAAAAGTGTCTTATTGTGTGTAAAAAAAATATGTCCTCTGATTTGGGAAAAAAACTCTCATGCAATGGGATAATATTTTTTGCTATTTCGTACTAAGATAATGACACGTGGAATAATTTTTTACTTATCATTGTGTTACTAGCCGAGAATAGCAAAACAATGTTACCTTACAAAAAAGTTTTTTCCTAATTCAGCCCCATCCTATATATATACCATAAACTTTAAAATATCCTTTGTAATCAATAAATTTATTAAAATTAATGTCGTTTTCTTATTATTTAATAAAATCAATGCACTTCCCAAGGCTGATGATGTTTCGAAACCGTGAACAGAATCCTGTTTAATTTAGTGGCTCAAGTCAAGACCTCTTCCTCATGACCAATAGTTCTTCTACTGTTGGGTTTAGTCATTGAAATCGGACATTCATGCATATGCAACCAAAACCAGGTAATTAATTTTTTTTTTTTAAACAATAGAACAAGTCACTCTATCAAGCTCTCACTCACAGAAGAAACAAAAGAATCAAAGCAAACCTAACCAGTACGACTTCTCCCATGAACTCAATAAAAGCACAACTAACTCACCATCCATCTGTTTCTGTGCCTTACCCTAAATTATTATATATATATATATATAGAGGGAGAGAGAGAGAGAGAGAGAGAGAGAGAGAGAGAGAGAGAGAGAGAGAGAGAAGGAGAAGAAGAAGAAGAAATTACAGGAAACGCGATTTAGTGTCTGCAAATCAACAGTTAATTCTCTGCCAATATGGTACGTAGCTAATTGGCTGTCTTCCTATATTCATTCATCTACATCTGCTGGTCCTTTCGTACGTCCTTTTATTATAATTCACACTAATTAATTATTTAATTAAAGCCATACACATCATATACATATTTTTTAGTTTCTGGGAACGAATTTCATTGCCAAATGAAGAGACCCTGCTCTTCACAACCATCGTGTTTAATTACCTTGTCTCAAGCATCACAGATTATTACTTGTTTTCTTTTTCTGTGTCTCAGTCAGAAATATTTAATTTTGTTGGGTGTGGCACATACTCAATGCAATATGTTTGTAATCTGTGCAGTTGCTAGTTTACGGCCATCATGTTCATGTGGGACATTCTTGTTCTTACAACTTTATGTGATTCATCAACATCATTACACATATGCAATTTATTTTGATCAAACTTATTGATCATGCAACTAAATACTCATTATTTTTTTTCTATGGAGAATCACTTCTCTATATATATTAATCACTTTAATTGGTTTTATGGAGAAGAACCTTTCATGTGTTTCTCCCCATAAGTGATTCTAGCATATCTAGATTCACTCCCAAACGAGCTCTAAATATTAAAAATAATGACACATGTAATAATATTATTAGTGGTACTGTGGTAAGGATGAGAAAGTCCGGCAAACAAAAGCAATTACAAATGGTTAAATCAAAAAAATAATCAGACAAAAAACAAGAAAATCGAAAGAAAAAGAAAAAGAAATATGTTAATAAATAATAAACACCTAGGTTAAGTGAGAATGGTGCCCTAGGTATATGTTTTATCAGCTAGCTATAGCTGATTTTCTTTGGAAGAAAAATATTTTCGTAACTTGGTACATAGGCCTGCATCAGTTTGTTTTGCACATTGGTGATTTAAAGAACTTTTGAGAGATGGAAAATTCTAAAAAGTCTAAAAATCTCAAAGTATTGTTGAGTTGAGTACATACGTATAAATACATGCATGCATACATACATACATATATACATAAAATTACGTATGATATGAACGAACAAAGAAATATTGAATGCTTAAGGGGACAAAAGGAGGAGACAGAGACAGATGAAAGCAGATAATTTGAATATGAAGCTTGCAGTGCAGCAAAATGAAGTTAATTTCTTCAGCTGGTAATATGAGGCTGGGGGGCTTTATTCCTTCTCAGAGTCCCTGAGCGATGATGATGCCTAGCAATTAACACCACCACCTCTATATTTTAGAGGGGATGCGCTGGGCGCTGGGGGGTAGAGCCTAGAGGGCCCTTGAAATTTTCTGCTACACATTGAATGATCTCAACAACCATTAGGTTGGGTTAAAACTATAAATTTATGTGGCCTCATAAAAATCGAGTTCGTACGTGATTTCAGTGAACTTTTACAGTCATTAGGTTAAAACCATAAATTTTAATAATATTGAAGTTCATCTCTGAAACTTCCAATTTCAGTCATTTCTGCAAATATATGGAGAGTGAGTGAGAAGAGATGATGCTGTGATTTTATTACTCGAAATATTTCATCACAAACAAGCAATTTATATATGGCATAAAAAAGGCAAGCTATAACCGATGTTACTGTCACTTCCCAAAACGTACGCGGTTGCATTAGTAAAATATTGCTGTATATATATATATTGTTAATCAATCAAATCAGCAAGTACACGGCCTTCTCAGCATCTGGACGTTGACTTGCAAAAACACATACTTATAACGTAAACATCACTGTTTTGTTATTCCCAATCAATAACACACCGACACGTGAAAAAATTCTCATATATGTCATTGTGTTATTGACTGAGGATAGAAAAAAAGTGATATCCCGTTGCATGAGAGTTTATCTCATTGACTTGGAGAGCTCAGCTTTATTTATTTATTATTTTTTTCACATACAACGAAGGATGCACTTGCTTGTCTTATCCCCAAGGAACTTGAACTAGAACTCATGGGCATTTACGGATAATTTATTTGTCTAAGTAACTTAAGAGGCTGGTTAAGATATTATGAGTGTTCAAGAATCAAATTGATCTTTCATTCATTAATATCCAAAGTAATTGGAGTTCGCAACGATGATCATGATACGATGTGGTGGCCCAAATAAAATCTTAGCAAGAAGATTACATGCTCATTTTTCCTTAATCCAGCATCCATGATTTCTGGATATATATGATAATTAATTACCACATAAACAAAAAATAAACCTAACAACTCTGGAAGTTACAAAACATGTGAAATTGAAACCATTGTTAATGTGATTTCAAAAGTCCAACTAAACATTACCTCTTTTAAACACATACATGACAAGGAAAGTAAGACGCTTAAACAGTTATGAACTTACCACCCTACTACAATGAACCCTAATCTCCTAACCCTGCCCCCCTAATCCTAGGGCAAAACAGTAAATTTAAGGTGAACAGAGTTATTCTGAACTTTATAAACTAACAATTAACAAGGTCTGAGAGTTTACTTTCCTCTTTGTTTAGGGAAAGTCAATACCCGAACCCACTACCCCTGTGAGGTGGTGATTTGCTTTTTTTTGGCACCACGACACAAGGATATTACAAAGGTGCGTTCTTGACTTCTTCCCCTTGTAACGTTCAATTTCTGAGTAAACCCACCACACCATTCTTTCCTTTCTTCTTCTACCTCTTTCCCACTGCAAAGACAGAGAAATTTAAATGTAATTATTCAAGTGAAATTCCTTAAAAACCAAAAATTAACTAATAAATAAGCGAGCTCACCATCTATAAAGGCTATCTAGCTAATTGTCATGCGTTCTGTTCACATGTGACCGCAGCCCTAATCCGCTCAACCGTGCACTTAATTAGATTGTTAACAGTGGCCACAGATCCCAGAGAGAGTTTGGCAGTAGGAACTGAATCAACCAAGATCTGAAATGCTACGGTGAGTAGGGACCCACCAGACCCAACATCAAGAATTCCTCCTCCTCCTCCTCCTGCGGGCCCAGTAGGCCCGTCTGGTAGGATGGCAAAACCAGATGGCAGAAGTGCAACATAATCTGGATCTCCACCACTCAACACAACATTCATGGCCACAATATCAACTGGAGCATAAATCACGTATGACCCTGTTGAATCTGTGCAGCTCTCCTGAAGTATCAGCATATTGCTTTGGCTTGAATTTGCACTCTGCAACATGAAATTAATTAGCTTGGTCACCACAGTTTTTAATTAAATACTAAGGTTAGGAGGATATATTTATAAATTTATGATGATATTTATACTATCACACGTATATTTATGATGTCAGACTGTAAATATGTTTATGATGTCAGACTGTAAATTCGAACCGCACAATCATTCAATAATTAACTTGACCGATAGTTTAGATTCACACTCTCGATGCATATATGTTCTAGGAGACTTACATTAACCCTCAGTAGGGAGACACAGTTGCCTGGATCACGACCATTAGCTATATGTGCCATCTCTTGCACTAGGCCACCGTTTGAAAGTATATCCCACTGAAGATTGTATGACACAAATTAAATGAATATGTATGTTTAATCGGAAATGCCCTAATATTTGAGATGTATATTCATGTTTAATTAATATCTATACCTCAGTACGAGAGTTCTCATCTCGCAGGAAATCAAAAACTCTCTTGGGAGGGACTGGAATCCAGAAGGAAGTTGCAGCACTAAGCACAATCCCAGGAGGCCTGCCAGGATCATCCATACTTTTTCTGGTCATGACCCTCACATCATCTGAACCTGTTGCTGATAATGTTGTCCATGCATGGGCAGTAGAAGCACCCACACCAGTGCAGAAGCTCATCACCATTCTTTGCGCCAGCTTCAGCATACTTTTCCTCCCTTCTGGACTAGTTATCACTGTATATATATAATACTATAAGAATTGGAAACCCATGAAGTTGATATAAAGGAAAATATATACCATTAGTTAACAAAGGGAAGTAAATTATTAAGATTAATGAGTGTGTACCACAGAGATCTCCAGCAGGAATGTTACTGGCCATTGAACTGGCAAGACGTTCGCATTGCCTATCAAGTGTAGCCACCCAACGCTTTGCCCCAAAGGCAAGACCAGAGTTAACTAGAGGCCTGTATATGTTGTGAACAGACCTATCATCCACTTCAACATGTTCCACCCATATAACCTACACAATCATGCAAAGAAAACCATGAGAAAAAAAAAACACATGAACTATGTAACTTAATCAGAAGAGTAAGAAACATTGTGCACCTTGGAGTAACCATTTGGCAATTCTTGGATTAAGCAACCGGATGGCCTTCTTCGACTTCTTGAAATTGGACTTGGGCGTAGGTTGTCCAAGGAAACATCAACCACTGCCCAAGTTCCATCAACATGCTGCTTGCAGTACCTTACAAAGTAATTCTCACGGGTCGGAACCAGTGGCGAGGGCACTTGGAACTCAGCTGTCATCTATACATTATAGAAAGAAAATGTAGCCTTTTAGCATACATAATATATATGACTTTTGCTTTGAGGATGTTCTACAAGTTAATTGTTTGAGTCATTGCAAATTCAGATTAATTAGTGTGTACTAACCACTTGTAAGGCTCCATTGTAGTTCCCAGCTACTCCAGTTGATAGGATATCGAGGGTCATTGCTCTTGAAACAATACCACAAAAGACAGTAGACCATTGGTTCTGAAATGCATCATGGATCATGAAAAATTTAGAGATATATAGTCAAATTCCAATTAAATTAGAAGTTCAGTTAATGTTCAATTATATATGTTAATTACCACATCCATGAGAATCTCAACAAGGTTAACATGATTCATGATGACCAGCGCTGATTCTCTTGAAGCTTCAGACTTCAAACCCAATGGTGTGGGGCCAATTCCCCTAGGAAACGTCCTCAAGTATTCATCTTCATTCAAAATTTCATGATTATGAGATGAGTTATGGTCACCAGGGACCCATAAAGGCTCTCCAGCCTGAGCCATTCTAATGAGTTCTTCCATGGCTGCCACGGCAAGCTCAATAATCATCGGCTTATCTGCGTCGGTGGGCACTGAAACTGACCTGAGAAGATCACTTGATGATCCATACATCTCTCCCACAAAACCCGATTGAGCCCCGAAACTGCCAACCCCGAGATCAAGGGAGCGGGAAGGCACATGAGGTGGAATGTGAGAAGAAAATGAGCTTGCCAAAGGCTTGCCAACATATTTGGCAGCAATTGAAGATATCCTATCAATCTGTACAGGTCAGGCAATAAACCAAAGTCATTTATAGTGAAAAAGGATTATTAAAAAAAATGAAAATGGAATCAATTAATTGTGTTTTGATCATCACCTCTTCACGCAAACGAGCATTTTCGATCCTCAAATGCTGCTCATCAAATGACATCTCACCAAGAGCAGCTGGTCCTCCACAGTTGGGGCATGTGGCATTGCCGAGGGCTTCCTTGTACCTGTTGTTCTCGGCGCGAAGCTTGTCGTTCTCTGATTTCAAAATTGAATTCTCATGGCGTTCTTGTTGAGCCTAAGAATAAATATCGTAGTTAATGTCAAAACATATACACAAAAGTAAACCAAGTTATTGGAGAGAGCTTAATGTGTATAGAGATTGCATAAAATTAAAGTCCTTAATAACTAGTACAAAGTCAAATAAAAGTCTCAAAGATAATAAAGGATAATTCCTCATACGTTGGAACTAAATGACTTTAAGGAAACGCATATTGAATTGTTTTTTTTTTCTTCCTACATACACATAAGTGTGTCTGTAATTTTCTACCTTCATTTGGGTGCGCTTGTTTTGGAACCAAAATTTGACTTGCAAAGGCTCTAACCCTAGTTCACGGCTCAGCTCCTTCCTTTGCTTGTCGTCTGGGTGAGGACACTCCTTGAAGAATCTGATAATTTTGATCGACAAAAATTGTGTTCACGATGAAGTTGATGATCTCAAAAACCCTAAAAAGCAAGATTAAAAAAACAACACAACAAAACGCTTACGCTTCCATCTCTTGGATTTGACGCTGGGTGTGGCGATGGTAACGTTTTCGTTTGGGGCGTGGACCGGTGTTGTTAGGATCTTGCTCATCGCCGGAGGGAGCATCCGTAGTCGTTTCGGTGCCGGATTTGGTCTCGAAATCATCGTCCAGCAGTCTGCTCTTTCCTAGTACTTCAGTACTTTCCGAGGCTTTGTGGGTGCTGCTGGTCGTCATATGATCGAGGATATGGTGGTGATTCTCGAACATGCTTGGCTGATACATTTTTCTCTCCTCGTCGAATCCCTAAAATTTAGGAATATTGTTCTAGATATATACTTATCTCTCTTGTCTTAATTTCAATCTGCCAACACAAAGAATTTAACATTAAAAAAATAAAGGGCACCGCACACTGAGAAACATGTTAAAGAACTCAGACCAACAACACTCAGAGAGGTTTTTTTGGAATTAAGACTCTTTAAACTAGTTAAAAATATATATAATTATAAACAAACAGTGAAGAAAAAGAAAAACATTTTTAAAAAATTAAGAAAAGATAAATAAACCATCTTACTTCTGCCCAATCCATAGAAAGAAAAAACTTGGGGACGAGAAAATTAATTTGTAAGAAATACCGAAGCTAAAAATCTGGGAGCTACAGCATAATAAATGGTTGGTAAGTTTATAGGGCAAGTGATCTGTATTTCCATTCTGGAAGTAGAAATAAATTTCTGTACAGGATAAAGCTGTAAACCATGTATCTACATACATACAAGTCTTCCCCCCAGCCCCACCTCTCTCTCTCTCTCTCTCTCTCTGAAGATTTACCGTTTCGACCTAAAAGGATTTTGCTTCAAATGCATCCCATAAAACCCTATATATGCTAATATATTTATGATCCCTATATAGAATGAACACTTGGGATGACAAAATACACGCATATATACGCGTGAATGTACATGTATCTAGAAAAATAAAAATTCCCAAAATCTCAAAAGTAATATTATACAAACCCCACACCGCCTAAAAGAATACTGACCTGAGATGCGATGATATTAGCTGGGAAGGTTACAACTTTCTTCCCCTAAATGAAAGTTTCATGCACTTGTCCCTCGCCGGAAGCATTTTTCCGGCTGCCATATACATATCTCACTCTCAAAGAAACCCTAGACTAGACTGCACACCATTCATCTCTCTCTCTCTCTCTCTCTCTCTCTCTCTCTCCTTTTTCTCTTCTCTCTCTTCTCTTTGACTCTGAAGAGGTAAGAGGTAGTTGCTGGGTATGGTGTTATTGGGGGTTGACTCTTTGTGTGGGGTTGTTGGGTTTTTGAACTTTTAATAGATTCTCTGGCAGTGTCTGAGCAAAGCTAAATAGGATTAGTTCAAGTAACAAACGGGCAGAAAGGACTAGAACTACGGTTTTGGGCCTTCAGAAAGTCATTAGCCTTTTTGTTCTTACGTGCTAAATGACTGGGATAATACTTAATGAGTTTTCAAACACGCTAAACAAGGATTATAACGCCCACTAAACTCGATCTCGGTTTTCCATCCCCACCCTCTCTCTCTCTCTCTGCTGAAAATAACGGAAGTTTTTTTTTTCTTTTTTTTTTTTCCTAGAAATTATAAACGGGGACTTAGGAGACAATCCGTTAGACTAATGCATATATATTAGTTAGGAAAAAAAGAAAAGAAAAATGGTGACTTAAGGAAGCTTAAGGGTCAAAGTAGCTGACCCTCTGAGCTAGCTAGACTACGGGGAAGAAAGATCTCCGTTCCCGTTGTGATTGTTGTGAGGTTTCGGGAGCAGATTGAAGATTTCTGTTGAGTTTGTAAAGGGGTTTAAGAATATGAATGCGGTGATGAAGAAGAGAGAGAGAGAGAGAAAGAGAAAGAAACGGACGAGAAAAAAGAGGAGATAGAATCCAAATAGCGAAAGAGAGAGAGAGAGAGAGAGACTTTAGGGAAGGGGAGAAGAAAGAGGAACAGGTGGAGAGGATGTGACAGCGAAGGAGTTAATGCAGAGCGTATTGAGAGGGTGCGATAGCATTTATGGAGGGAAGGAGAGGTGTAAATGCGAAGCATGCATGAGAGAGAGAGAGAGAGAGAGAGAGAGAGAGAGAGAGAGAGAGAGAGAGAGAGAAGATATCATCAGGGTTTGGCACCTCATCATCCTCATGTTTTAAATTTCGTATAGGGAGTATGGTGAAATGAATTACGTCTTCTTAACTGCCCTAACTTAAGTTTCAACGTTCACTCCCTCAGCCATTCCCTCTGTATTGTCATTTTTGTTTCTTCTTCTTTTCTTTCGGATGAACAGCTTCCTATGTTGGATATATAATCAACAATGCGATTCTCATCAATAATCATGTTGATATCGAGTTCGGCTCATCTGAGTTTTATGGCTTCATAAAAGAAATAATATTTATTCGGATCGATAACAAGCTTTTCACATTGAAGTATTGATTTCCAAGAACATGTTTGTGATTAAAAACACGGTTATAATTTTTAGTTAAATTAATTTCCAATAACATGTTTACAATATGCATATGAGTTTGTATTTGCGTAAGAAAGCAAGCAACACGTAGATTACAAATGATTCATTGTACATAGTCATTTTAATTTCTTATTTCACTGAAAATTGAATCTTAACATTTCAAATACATTGGATTCATAAAACCAACTCAGGTTTATTATGAAATTCTTCTAACCAAATGGACCCTAAATAAATTTATAGGATATAATATTGAGTGATGCTAAACGAACTCTAAAATTAATTGAGTACATCCTACAACCAAATTATTTATTGGATTACTAATTTATCCTAATATAAAATAACCAAAAAGAATATAATGATGTGAAATAAATATAATTTTAATAAGTACACCCTACTTACCATATCCTGCTTAATCAAATGTCAGCCATCATTATCAATTGAAGAATAAACTTGGTTGTTTTGTCCAAAAAAAAAAACATGGCTGGACTCACTGTTTACTCCTTTGTTCAACACAAAGAGAAGAAAACAATATTTGGTGTCATAAAAGAAAACAAAATCGGGATGATTCATACAAAAATTGCATATAGAATCTTTGTATGGACATTGAAACCTTTTCTGTCTTTATTTTTCCCCCTACTATGAGGTTGCCCTATTAAATCTACTCCCACAACTATTTAAGAAATTAAAGATTTTGATGCAAACTCAAAATTTAAAAAGAGAGTACGAATTCATATAAAAAAGAGAAACCTGGTTTAAGATTTGTATTAGAGTGTTGTGTGATAGAGTGTATTAGGGTGTACCATGGGATATTTTTGATAATTAAATAGGGTGTAGTTAGTGAATTTTACATTTTGATTAAAATAATAGGATGTACTTAGATCATAGGGTGTACACAATTAATTTTAGGATTCGTTTAGCAGTACCTTGTTAAATTTAATTGATATGAAATATACTCTTTTATATTATTTGTTTCTTAAAGTATTTCAGCTTATCTATCAATTTTCATTTTTCAAAGTGCAAAACATAAGAGTAAATTTCACGATCTCTCAATAAATGGTAAAATTGACTTGAATTGAAGAAAATCAAATGGCTCTAAGTTTATTTTTAGTTGTTGATAAGAACAAATTCCTCAAATTGGATATGTCAAATCATCACACTTGTATTTACATGACAACATCAATTGTCGAATACGTCTAGCTTCCTAGATATCAAATATTAATATTGGTAATGTACTGATGTGAAATACATACACACACATACATACATATATATATATATATATATAGAAATTCTCTTATGCAGACGTCCGGACGTTATTATCGTGTGGACATGTATTTTCTACTATCTCTCCATGCTTTCCTCCTTGTTTACAATGGCATCCGCACGATAATAACGTGTAGAGGGATTTTTCAAATAAGATTATCTGAATGACACCCTTGTAAAGCCCACCATACACTGTATTTCATTAATTCAAACCGTCTATTTTGTAGATATTCATTTGAAGATCATCTCTGCGAAAAAATCCCTTGAATATGATATCATTTAACCACTCAATTAAATTATTGAAATTTTAGTACTTTCTTGAAGCACCGCGTTGATTGATTTTGTATGATACAATTTGATGTCTAAACGGTTTCCGATTTGTCTAATTTTTTTTTGTAAGGATGATTAATAAATGAAGACCTAAAAAATAGATGGTTTGAATCATTGGAAAAAAATAAATTGTAAAGTACCCTAAAGGGCGTCCTTCAAATAAAATTATTAGAGTGATATATGTATATATGTAGTCCCCTTCTATTGAGGGATCCCTCAAATCCCTTATTCAAATGATTTTTTTGTAGAGATAATCTTTGAATGAGTATCTACAAAATAGACGGTTTGGATTAGTGAAATACAATATGGAGTGGCTCCTACAAAAGTGTCCCTCAAATAAGCTTATTTGAGGGATCCCTCAACCAAAACTCCATATATATATATATATATATATATATATATACTCCTTTAATTGAGAGATCTCTCAAATATTAATGAATTATATTGTTGTTGAATGTTGATGTGAATTGTCAAAGGATTAATATCCTGTCTAACCCTCTCTGACCCATTGTTTAATTTGTTCTTAATTGAATATGTCCTTCAGATTTTTCTGGTTTGGTAGGATGAAAGAAAAGTTGGAGGAAAGGGGATTCTTCATGGTTGATCAGTTAATTGAAAAGGATAATTAAAAAAGGACATACAAATTAATAGTATATTTTTTTTTGAGAGTCTTTTTTAATAGTCTAAATGAGTTGTCTTAGTGGGAGATTCTTCAATAAGTATTTTATTTTAAGGATTGGTTACATATTTCTAATTAAGGTAGTCTCTTAGATGCAATCCAACGGCCGAGATTAGAAGTATGTAACCAATCATTAACTTAAATACTTATTGAAGAATGCCCCGTTTTACTAAGTCGAATCGGTTTTTGTGGGCATGAACTTTTAGACTTACAAAATTTTCTATTATTATTTTGATTGGGTTGTGTTGGGTTGGGTTATCAATCAAAATTCGAACAAGAACAATATTTACTTTTGCAAGGCTAGCTCTCTGTGGCAGGTCATTTGTTAACAATAGCAAGAATTTACATTCCTTGTTTTTAAATGTTCACCCACCATATTATTATAAATTCAAATGTGCATTTATTACATTTTTCAGTTTTTGTGAAAATTAATATGGTGGGTCACAAATTTTAATTCTGCTTGATGTTGTTTTGAAGATCATGTCACTGATCAACTAGGGCCTTAGCCAACATTAATGGGAATCCTTGTCTTGTTTGATTTGCTTGGTGGAACAACAAATCTTCATCATCATAGGCCTACAGCTAGCTTTTATGTAAGGAACATTGCAATATTCTGGATGCGTCGAGAGCAATCACAAGGAATAAATATTCCAATATCATGTAACTTTCAATGAATTATAAGTTTTGCATTAATATATCATGCATACATTATAAAACTGCTCAACCTTCTTCAAGGTGGCATCGTTCTTAGTTGGGGAGAATCACCAATTGGGAGTTGAAAAGATAAGTGCTTAGAATAAATTTACACCAATACTTATATATAAGGGGTTCATCTAATAAATAATATTGAAAGCAATACAACAACTTCCTTTATTTCCATGGCAACAAATCAGTTGGTAAATTCCACACACTAATTTTTAAAAACCAAGACCCAAAAAAGACACAAATGAATCATTAGTAGTACACAAACTACATATTTATCATAATTTATAATCTCAATAATTATTATCGTATACCTAGAATACTACATAAGTTGATTGTAAATCTATTGATCATAATGTGTGGTTCAAATTAACAGTTTGTCGACATACATTATTTCTTCAGTTCTACCTTGGATTTACAAACGGAGTCAGCGCTCTGGGTTTTGATCGTGATAGAGATGTTGCATTCGCTGTAACTAGTTGCCTTCATCTCAAAGACCTTCAACAAGCTCACCTTGCCATGCAGGGTGGTTTCTGAAGTAAAATTCAATACCCCAACCAAAATCACATCACCCAGAAAATGGGTATCAGTAACCAATTTGTCAGCTAAAATACTCACAGAAGAGGTGATGTTATGAGTCGCACGAGCTGGAATTGTGTCTTTTTCGATCGGAGCTTCAGCAACGACATTCCCACGATAACTGATATGAGCTGTGCTGTTTTCATACTTAAAGCCTCCATAGTTTGGATTTTTCACTGTGATCAATATCCCAATTGATACATTCAACCTTACCACTGGAGTAACTACCAATTCAAAGCTTTCTAGGGTCACCGGCTTGGTGAAGATTGAAGGTTCTTTGGGTTTTAAGATTGTAACGAACAGAACGACTAGAACGACTAGAACAACTAAGATGACAATGAGGAGAATGCCAGTGACAGCAGCAAAGATTTTTAAACCTTTGCGAGAGCCTGCCATGGTGAAGGAGTTTAGATTAATGTCTAGTTTGATATGGATGGATGAAATTAAGACATGTTTTTATGTTTGCTACAAATCTTTGTTTCACATGGTAACGGTGTTGTTAAGTTATATGCCGGTGGTTGTGATTAAAACAAGAAAAAAAAGGCATTATTGTTTTTTGTTTGAGTTGTATGTTTTTTTATTGATGGAGACAACAATGGAGGAGTTTATTACAATGAGTTTGGAAGACGGTTGTTGCCATCACTTTCATTCTTGTTTATTTGTTTACTACAGATACAATCGAGGTTCTCTTTGTTTTGTTTAAATATTGTGGAAAATAGTTTGGGCCATAAACCATAATATATAACCAGAATTGGGCTGGGCTAGGTTGAGCTTTGGAGAGTAGGCCCATGCCCAAGTCACATTTCTTTCTTTTTTTTTTCATTTTCTTTTTTTGGGTCTGAAGTCTCCCACAATATTATCATGTTTCTCAAGTTTTGGACTCGATACGAAATCAATTGGTGAAAGAACAACGGGAGTTGTAGGAAATTGCATAGTTTCTTTGACCCTTTTTCTTTCTTTCTTTTATCTTCTTGGCAAATTTAGACAAAGATCTTGGTAAATACTTCTACTACTGTTGCTACTACTACAAAATTAAATAGAAAATATATCATACAAGGAAGTACTCTAGATTTCTGCAGCTAACTTAATTTGTGTCCTAGGGCATAAATGAAGAACAATATGTTTTAGCCTAAGATTAATTAATTACATAACAAAACTCAGAAGTGAAAGGAAAATTGCAACTACAAAATTTACATGAAGACAGTTTCCTTGTGATAGTGGAAGTTGAGTAGGAAGAGAACATTCTTCTCCATTGAAAAACACCCTTGTAGGAAACCCATCTCCTTTGGCTACTTCTATGTCTGGTGTATGCTTCTTTTTAAAGGAAATCACAGATTGTTGCTTTCCAGGTACCTTGGGATCTTTTTCCGGCTTCGTTCCATTTTTCTGAGCCACCAAAAAATTCAAGCCCTTCAAGCCTTGGAGGAAGATGATGTTGTCCAGCTTGGGAATTTTGGTCCCATTGAAAGAGTACGCCTTTTCATAACCAGCGGTAGCTTTCTTGAGCTGCACGGCAGTAAACCAATCTTCAAAGTTGGTTTTGTCCCAATTGAATAATGTGATTCTAGCTGTCCAGCCATCCTTGTAATCTGATAAGAGATGCCAATTTACACTAACTGAACAATGGTCACCACAAGGCAGTGGCTTGGGCACATGATGGTGCTTTATGCTTGCCCAAGCGATGGCCTTCTTTGTCCTATTTTCAAAGGGAACAAGAAGTGTTTCTGGAGGGAGAAGAAGGGCATGGGCTTTTGGGTTGCAATTTTTTGTGTCACTGCAACCACAGGCACATGTGTTGCAGGGGATCACAGACTCATTGTAATAAGCAGAGAATGAAACACAACACTTTGGCTTCCTGGTTTTGGCCCTTGTTATGTTGCAAACTATTTGCCAGCTTGCAATGGCTAAGCTTGTAGCCTGAAGACCACTTGGGTCTGGAAATTGAGCAGGATCTACCCTTATAGGTTGCCCACATTTGTATTCTGGATTGAGCACCCCATCCACTTTAAATCTTTCGGGTGGATACAGAGCGGTTCGATTCAAATCAGGAGGTAATTTGAACACCTGCATTTGGAAAGCAGACTTGGTCTTGCTTTGGTCCATTATAGGAGGCAAAATGCTACCATTTCTGCAGCAGTTGGGTATCTTCCCAACTTGAGTATCGTTTGCTTTCTCTCTAGGTAGGTCTCCGATGATCGGTTTCTTTTCACAGTTCAAGACCTTGGAAAAATCCATCTGTTGATAGTATTTTCCAGCATCACCATATATACAATTCAAATAATCAATCGTACGCGGATAAGCGCCTTTCATGTTGTATATGAATTCCCCTCTCATCCATTCCCAGGTCAAGTTCCAATGGTCCAAACGTCCCAAAGGGCTGCAGTTCTCCATTGTCACCTGAGCAAGGTAATTATTTTCGTAGGCTTGAATAACATCATATGCTATTGTGAGATCACCCTTCTGCCGAGGCAAGAACTTGGTTTTTGTTACATTGGCCTTGAACTTTGGGTTCCTAACACAACATACATACATAGACCCCTCTGTATAGCCATGACCAAATTAAGAAAGAACAGAAAACCAAAAACCAAATATTAGAATGGTGAACATACATGTTCATGTAAGAATCAATGTGACGAATGATTCAGATTGACAGTATGACAAGAGAACATTTCCCAATGAATTAGCACTTACTGCGATTGGTCGGTGAGGGGCACTTGTATCCATCGTTAACAAGCCGTATTGTTTTAGGCATGGGGACCCCAGATGGCTTGACACCAAACATGGTGCCACTGAATTGAATTTTGGCTTGAATTTGGGTGTAATCTCCTGCAGTGCTAATGGAGGTTTTCAAATCTGTCTGTCCTGATCCAGAGAGGTAAGTCCCATTCCCAACATCAGCCGGGAAATCATCACCGTTCATCAAAACAGCACCAGTTGCACCAACTAGAATCTCCTTGTGTTGAAACCCAACATAAATCTTCCAGGCCTTGAGCTCGTATGTGCCTGTGTTGACTATGTGTGCGGTGGATTTGAAGGCCCATGCCTGCTTCTCTGCATTCTTGAGGAAAGGGTAGATTTTGCGCCGAGATTCGAAGTCATAGCTCATGTAAATCCCATCACAATCTTGTTGTGCTGGGGTTGGTGCAGCTGGTTGTTGATCTCCTCCATCGCCATTATCTTGAGCTCTGGTTAACGAAAATGCAAAACCAAACAAGGCAAACATGAGTGTAATTACAACCCACCAAGCCCTTTTCATGTCTTTTGTTCACAATTACAGGGAAGATGTCACAGGGTGGTATGTTTTTTAATATGAAAATGTGACATGGGTTGATTTCTAATTACCTAGCTAGCTCTCTCTGATTAATGGAGGATATTTGATTTGATAGATGAAACTTGGTTGGATTGCTAAGTTTTTGTTTGAAATTGTGGAGTGAATGGTGAACAGAGCAAAGGGAGCAATTGAGAAATGGGTGCCAAAAGATAAAACTCAAAAAAGTTGAGAGAGTGATAAACTTGTGGAGGATAAGTCGGACGAAACCTCATCCCCTGACCTTACCGCTGTATTAGGCAAGGTAACGGTTAACGGTAATTTGAATTTTGCAACTCTCGAAATAATTGAATGACACTAAGGGGGCGTTTGATATCCTATTTCAATAGGAAACTCAAAAACTTTGATTTTTCTTAAAAACAAGGAGTTCTTAAATTTATTTTTAAAATTCAAAAACTTGTTTGGTCTGCAACTTGAAAACTGTTTTCAAATCTTAAAAATTTGAGAACTTGTGGGTTGTTAGAAAAAAACTGAAAAAATAGATATTTTTATTTTTAATAATTTGGGTGTTTTTTTAGTTGTTCTTGAGTTTGAGTTTTAAAAAATAGGGTTGCCAAACATGTTTTTTTTTGTTTTGGACTCAAATTCTATTTTTGAGTTTAAAAAATTGGATTCAAGTTGAATACCAAACAGGTCCTCCCCATGGATTTTTTTTTTTTTGGGGGAAGAATACAGTGCTATCCTGCCAACATCTCATTGTCTTTATGTTGTATTTTTACATAAAAAATTGTCTAAATTACCCTAAATTAATCTAACTCGAGAAAAGAATGACTCGAACTTGAGTGTAAAGGGGCGAACTCACTGCCCGACTACCCGCGTATGCCACATCTCAATGTTTGTTACACAAAAAATTTGTAGCTTTTTATTATTTTGTTTATATTTATTTTAGTCAAGAAACAAGATACATAAAGCCGAAAAAGGTGAAGGGCCAAAGGGTAGCTAAAACCCAAACAGCCAAGGAAGAAAGGCCGAAGGCAAGACAACAAACAGAGAATAAAAAAAAGTAAATTTAGGTCTTAGCCACAAAAAAAACTTTCACTTTTGGAAAAAGCTAAAATTTTTTCAAAAAAGATAGAAAAACTCTTCAACTTTCAAACAAAATACATACAAATGTAAATGATTCATTAGGAAATCCAAAAATAAATAAGGGCATTTTTGTCTATTTTGGCTTCTTTTAAAAATATTTCTCTCTCCTTTAACCTTGATGATTTGGTGTGAAACCCATTAAAATTAAATTGGATTGGATTGAATCGATCGATTTAGACTTAGACGGACTAGATTGGATTTTGCACAGCGCTAGAAAGGGTAATTAGTATGCAAGAATTATTGACAACTACTCCCAAAACACATGATCAGTTTGCTGGTCATTTGGTTTCCCTTTCTTGATCCAATAGTTTTCGGATCATGAAGAAAATAGGCCCAATTTGCTTGCTGGTATACAAAAAGCTTTCCTTTCCCTTCACATTGCATTTTTATAAAAAATATAAAAAAATAAAAAATTAGTCACAATTTGCCGGTATAACATTTTTTTTATTATAAAAAAGACTTGAGAATCGTTAGTAAAAGTGAACATCTTGTATTCTTGTTCAAGTTCAATAATCTGAATGAGCAAACCATCCACCAGCACAACTAAATTCTTCACCTCACTGCATGTTTTATTACATTCATGTCAAAACAAAAAACTTGGTGTCTTCCTAAATTGGCTGTCACCCTTTGCACAATGATCATCCACTTTTCAAATTCACATAAGTTCCAGAGTTTCTCCGACCACTTAATTTCCATCATGCTTTTCTAAAAATTTACATAAGCCATGTCCAAATATTTGGATCTTAATTCCTTCTTGGCCTTGTGGACATTGCAGAGCAAGCACAAAATATGGACACCCAGAATCCTTTTCTATGCACATTGACAGTTTATCTTTAACTTTGATTGACCAAATTTCATAATCTTGCATTCCACTCTTTCTATATTAGCAGGTTTTGTGTTGCCTCCATTTGGGTGTATGCAGTCGCCTTTGACTTTGTTGCTCTTGAGGATCTTGATGCTGAGGGAGACGAAGACTTGACCTTTTTCCGCTTTGGTTTCTTGGGCACATTAGGAAGTTCACTACGAGGAAGGTCTCTGAACATATCCGAGGACGGTTGGTGTCCCATCGAATGCTCAAAATCTGTCACAAAAGATTACAGAAACAAAAGCAAAAGAGAGGTTAAAGTGTCTTCTTCAATCATGGAAAGCACCACAATCTAAAATAAATTGGTGAAAGCTACACACCACAGCAAGATTTGACCACTTCAACCACACCACAATACCACAGGGGAAATGATAGGCACA
The DNA here is from genome assembly GCF_000346465.2 of Prunus persica. NCBI lineage: Eukaryota > Viridiplantae > Streptophyta > Magnoliopsida > Rosales > Rosaceae > Prunus > Prunus persica. The sequence continues at coordinate 1,192,575 of NC_034012.1, forward strand.
CACAAACCTAACGATCCTAAAACCTCTATAAGATGAAATTATTGCTCAATTTAAGACAATTGATATAATAATCCCAATGATAATGTTCAAGCAATCTTCAAAATGCCTTGCCCATAATCGAAAGTAGCTAAAACAATCACACCAGACCAAAGATCAAAATATTGACAGAGAAGTAGTATTTTATCAACCAAATTAAAGTAATGGTACAAATCTCAAACTTAGCAAAGCCCTGTGGACCACCAAGAACAAGCTAGCGTTTTCTTTCTAGAAGGCCAAGGCCCACGAGCTATCATATTTCTTCTAGGTAGGAAAGTGTGTTGCCTCGTGACAGAAGAGCCAAAACCTTGCAGTTGGGGCAAAGAATCTTGAAAACTTTTGCACACCTCATAAATTTATACCAATAAACTAAAACAGACATTAATCACATATCTCCTAAACCCATTGACCCCGTGAAAAGATCTGCTCAAACTTGTCTGGTTAGAACGATACTATTGCACAACTGCACATGATACAAGGCATAGTTTAATGGAACAAATTGACAAGCAAAGCTAGCCTTAAAATCATTCATATGACACTCAGGTCCCAGCTCTCAGTTCTGCATTATTTTGCCTAGTATGCCATTCATGTTCTGGCCAGCATGCATAAATTAATTCATACATACATACATACATACATGCAAATATGCATTATAGTGATGATCAAAGGCTCAAAGCATACCTTGAGAGGACCAAGGAGAATAAGCCATAGGATTAGAGGAACCCATCCGATCCCCAGCGTTACTACCAAGCGAGCTGGTTGAGAAATCTGGTCCATTTTTAAATTCGTTCATCTGCATAATTACTCATCATTAACAAACAATTAAGTAAATCAGCACATGTTTTGGTTGGTAGGTTTGAATAATCAAACATGGGAGCCACGAAAAGACAAATTAATAACAAGAGGGATAGAAGAACATTATTTTGCAGGTTAGCCTAGCTAGCTATACGCACCCAAGTGGGAGCGCTATCAGATGGGCCTTCCCAGCCAATGTGTGCTACATGTTTCACATCTGTTGGGTACCCAATTTCCATTTCACGCTCTTTCACAACTGCAGCAAAAAAAAAAAAAAAAAAAAAAAAAACCACTTTCCTGCTTAGCCATCAAATCATCAAATCCATATTGATTTGATATACAAGGTAAATAAACAAGAGATATTGATACATCAGACAGAGAAAGTGAGAGATAATTACCAAACATTTGAGAGAAGTATTTGAAAATCTTGGTTGCCATGGTGGTAGAAACTACAAACCCAATGAAACAGCCTCTTTGGAGAGTGCAAACAACAGGGAAGCAAACACCAAAGCTAAAGATTGGGAGATATGGATCCTTTTGCCTGCCAGAAAGTAAATATGTACTTAGACGGAATTTTTTCTTAAAATATTTCCAGAGGAGAAAAAAGGGCAAGAGCAGTATCAAATAAGGCTCTCATTGCATGTGATTTGGGAGCTTTTCTTTTTCCCTGTGAATGAAGATTGGTATCTGACTATGGATTTTGTAACATATTAATTCATTTATAGAAGATATACGATTCTAAGAGTTCCACAAAGTAAAAAGCAGTTACAAGCCCTATTGTTATTGATTATATAAGAAATCGTTTCACCAAAGAAACAATGAAAAGGAGCATACCTTCAGAGGTTGATTATGAAGGTACGAAGAGGTAGCCAAGTTTCATGCTTCATTTTTGCACAGCAACTCTTGATGGATTGCAGAACATGTAAAGCTCTTTATGGAATGAAGAGCTCTTGGTGTAATAACAGAAACCCAGAAACCACTGATTGAAACAAATTAAACAACCAAAAACAATGATAGGAGAAATTTAAAAGGGGCAAAAAAGAAGAAGAAAAAAACTGGAAAGAATGGTGTAATGGGATTTATCTACAAATGTGGGCAGGCAGAGAAAAGAGAGTCAGAGAGAGACAGAGAGAGAAGAGACGGCTCAAGAGGAAAGGAGGAAAGGTGGACGAAAAATGAAAAGAGCAAAAAAACGAAAGGTGAGAGAAGGGTGTGAAAGACGGGACAAATTAAGATGGAGAGAGTGGAAGACAATACAAAAGAAACTGGGTGGTGCTGGTTTACTTAGTTTCTTTCAGAGGCTCTCTGAAAAATGCAAGAGGCCAGAGCCCTCCACACAATAATGCAAGAAAGAAATACTTAAATTGCGGGCTAAAAATCTGATACACACAGAAAGAGAAGCTGTGTTTGTTTGTGCAGTGTGTTTGACTATACTGACTTTCAAGCCTCTCTCTTTAGGCCAATAGAGTATCGTTTAGTGGAAAATGATATTGACTTGCAAATTAAAGGTCTCAGGTTCGAATTCTCACGACATCATAATTGTGCGTGTGTGTGAAATCCCCCTTGTTTGTAATTTAGCCTCCAGGATATTTTAGTACTTTGGCCAATACCCTAAGCAAACTTGGTAAGAGAGTATCATTTTGTTTATTTATATCTAGTAAAAAAAAACCATTAATTAAAAATAGAAATAGAATTTTAAGACAGCAACAGGTTAACACATTTCCCCAATTGAATTGAATCCTTCTCTATGCAGACATTATTTAATTCAAATTTGCAATCCAGCTTTCATTAATTTTTCAGCCAGCTGGTATGAGCTCTTCCCTTTCTATCAAAGCTAGGAAAAATGAATACAGATTACGTATGACAAATGTATGGTTATAACAAGCAACAGTGACCTTTTCTTCAGCCTCTTATGCCAACTGTTGGACATGGATGATTTCTTATTGATGAAAAAGGCTTCAGCATTTGACATAAGGACTAGTTTTCATGTATTAGTTTATTTGTCAACTACTTTTTGTAGCGTAACATCTTGCAATCATGCTGCTCTGGCTTAGCTGTTTTTAGACATAACATGTAAAGAGCTTTTGTTCATTGTTGGAAGCACGTTTTGTTGCTTCTTTCTAGGTCTGCAAATTATGCAGCAAAATCTTATTTCCTTGTTTGCCTCATATAGGAATGTGCTGCTCACCTAGAGACCATTTTTGGGGTGGGAATTAGCAATGAAGATCCTAACATTATCCTCCAGATGCTTTCCCAACATTTTCTGATTGGTTGACAACTAATTATAAAATGATTAAAGTCAATACTGATTGGTTGACACCTCAATAAATTAAAACAGAGAGAAGCACACAGCAATACGTTTATTGAAACAAGGCACAAACAGAGAGAAGAAGCCCAAGTCATGTTATAGTGGCCCCAAATGATCACAGCCCTTCTGTATAAGCAACCCCTGTAGACTTTAACCATGACCCTCCTTGGATGAGCTGAGCAACAGTGAAAGTTTGGGCCTCAGTTGGGCTTGTGATGACATGGTAACCAGCCCATTTGACTCTCTTGCTGGTCCCAGCACCAGCTCCACTATTTGCATATTCTCCATAGTACAATGTCTTCAATGCAAAATCCCCACTCCAAATAGACCACCCACTTGGGTCAATGTGGTCACCAATCTTTGACTGCATCACAACAGTCCTAGAATACTCCTTCCATGGCCGACCTAAGTAGGATCGGATGGTCCCTTTCACAGGCTCCAAGTCAGAGCTTGCAATTATGTCGCATTTTTGAATAGAAGTTCCAGTGTTTTGGTTCGGGTCTATGCGTCCTTGGGCAGTGACCATGTTATTTTGTCCAGTCATGGGCTTTCTGGCCACAAGTTTGCAGTTTTGAAACACAACAGCTGCGTTTCCAAATATGAAGTCCACTGTGCCTGTTATGTAGGAATCTCTGTAGAATTGCCTGTTGGAATGGGTATAGAGAGTGTCTTGGTAAGCGTCGATACGACACCGGTTTATCACTGACTGGTCTGCCCCAACACGCAGTGCAACAGCTTGGTGCTTTACTGCCCCGGCTGTGTTTTGGAACCACATGTCCTGGGCTATAAACCCATCACCAACGGCAGCTGCATTGGCACAACAAATTCAATGGAAAGCCACAAATTATTTTTGATGCTAGAATATAAAATAAATATAATTAAGATCGTTTTTTTTAATACAAGCGATAATTTAGACTACTTTAAATGAAGCTTGTTAATTACCTAGAGTTGCAGATTTGAAAGTGGTTGATCCATCAACAACATTGAGGCTGCCAGTGATGACAGTGTCATCCATGCCATCTCCAACAATCATCAAATTCTTCTTGTCCTTTCCAACTTCAACATTTTCCTTATAGGTGCCCTTTTTCACATAAATAATGTACCTGGTTTTGCTATTGTTTGGGGCAGCTGCCACTGCTTCTTTCAGAGTCTTGTAGTTTCCACTCCCATCCTTTGCCACCACAATATTGGCCTTAACTTCCTTTGCCAAATTATAATCCTGCAAAAGCCTTCTGTCCCTGCTTGTGACCCAACTTGGAAACTCCCCATTCAGTGGCTCATGGATCTCTGCTTTCGGTTTCGATGGGTTCGAAATTGCAACCATGATGGCTAGGGAGGCTCTTGACCTCGAGATCAAGTCATTGAGCCTTGGCTCCATAATGGTCCTGGCTGGTCCTTGTAGACCATCCAAGCATGTGACATGGTTAGTGAGTATGCTACTAAGCCAAGCATGAGCATCTTCAAGAGAATTCTGCAGAGTAAAATTTTGGAGAGCTATTATAGAGTGCATAACTCTGTCTCTGGACACATCCATTAGCTCCACACAATCAGCAATAGCTGCTAGATTTTTGGGATTGTTAATCCCAGAAGAAGCATCTTTGGCAATCTCAAGGGCTTTTTCTATGTGTGGTGTGGATTTTTCTAGGAGGGCTTGTAGCAGATCAACATCACTCACTGGCTTGGTTTTGTCCCCTGCTACTTCAGTGACCATGGCTAAGCATGATTTCTGATCATGGGCATGGTCACATATGTGGGTTGGTGGAGGATAAGAAGATGATGAGGTAATTTTGGTCATCACTTGGATGCCAACAAGTGTAGTGGAGCTAAGAATAGCAGCTAAGCATAGAATTAGATAGAGGGGTTTGCAGTGAGAAGTAGAAGTTTTGGGAGAATCAAGGAGAGACTGTTGGATTGCCATATTCTAGTAGCTAAGTAAAGATCCCTCTCTTGCTGCTTGCTTTAGTTTCTCTTGTCCTATAGTTCTTAAATAGACCAGAACTTGTACTAGAATAATAAATTAAGCAATGATGATAATGTATTTTAAAGTGAAGAAGCTGCATCATGATTCTGATAAACCTCATATTTATTAATTACCTAATAGTCATTAGCATCTTAATTTCAATTTTTGTACGTTTACCATCATTAACCTAGCATGTACCGTTAGGTCAAAAGTAGGACTCACAATAATCAATGGATGAGTTAAAATTGTGCACCATCTATGACTAATTGTAGCAAAATCATTCCATCCAAAGAAAATTCTGCGGTGCCTCAGCTGGCTGGATTGAAGAGGTAGTAGTAAAACTCGTTTTTGTTTTTCAAATTGACTATGTTTGGATAAGGATTTGGGTTGGAAAGCATGGTCATGAATTCCTGGGTGTTGTTTTTAGGTCATAATTATGGTGAGGATATCTTTGCCTTTGAGACTTTGGATATTCTAACAGTCTTTTCTCATGGGTGTTGATGAAAAGACGAAAGTGATGCTCATCATTTGTAGAAAAAGCAATAAACCAAACCAGTGCGCATACTTTTTTCAAAGAAATAATGAAACAGTGGGATCGCATTCTTTAATCTTCAACGCTAGTGGGAGGGGCACTTAGGCGGGGCTTTCAAAACGCATATGATTAAGACAATGACACTATTCTCACCCTTGAACAAAGAAAACAAAACCATTATTCTTCTCACCCAAAGATTGGCCCAAATTTCTTTGCTTGGGCCGTTACATCTATGGTTTAAATGGGGCCCAAAAACCAAAACCAAATCAAACTGATTATAAATCAAATGGAGCCTAGCAACTTGGGCTTCGTCTATTTGATTTCCGTCTGTTAGGTATATAGATAAATGCTCTTAATTACTGCAAGCCTCTTATTTTTTGTTTTTTTTCTTCTTGAGTTTGTGGTTTAATAATTAAGGTTATTGGATTTAAATTTAATTTAATAATTAGGTTAAAAAGCTGATAAAGAAACTGAAAAACCATATGACTATTATACATTAAGGCATGGAAAATTAACAAGAGAGAAACATATTTATTATTCCTTCAAGAGTCAAAGAGTCACAAGTACAACAATATTTAAGCAAATATTTGGGAAGCTCGCCCAGAGCTTGAGTAATAATTTAGAAATTAACCATAATTGAGACGAAATATGTCATTCTGCAAAAAGAAGCTTCCTTGTGGCGTGGGAATCAAGTGGAACATCTGCAACACGAGCATTTCAAAGAGATCAATCTCCCTTTCTTATTTTTCTTTCCATGTAATTGCAAACAAACTAAATAATGTGAATGTTTCCATTAAATAATTACCTGGCTGAATCTTAGGTGGTGTTCTTCCCCTGGTAATTGGAGGCTGCCACTGACAAAGACCACAATGCCACCAGTTGGGGATGATGGCTGTGAATCAATGGTGCTGATCAAATGTTTGCATTGATCAAACGGCAACTGGTTAAGCTTTGAAGTTATATCATCCACCCCAAATATCTTCTGTCCCTCAAAGCTCAACATAGAGGTTGGTTGGTAGAGAGAAGAAAGGGAAGCTCTTTCGGTGTCGAAAAGATGGTAATAATGATCCACAAATGCCCTCCCCACCATTTCAGCTTGTTCTTCCATTTCTGCTTTCCTCTGTTTGATCTTGCTCTCTCTCTCTCTCTCTCTCTCTCTCTCTCTCTCTCTCCAATTCTGGCTACGAATATAAGGAAGCTGGGTTTCCCAAAAGGTGCCTAACATGTGCACTTAGACACAAGAAAGAAAGAGATGACACAAGATTTGTTTGCTTAATTAGCACTAGATGGCCCATCATGCCCCTGAGCATTTTTGCCTCCAGAAAGGGATGCTCATAAAAAACTGAGGGATACAAGGGTAATTAAGCAATCCAAAATGGGGGAATCAAAGACTGCTGCAATTTTACGGTTTGTGGGTTCTTTTTTGTAGTGCCGAAAGTATATGGAATATATACTTTCCTTGGCGACCACCCTTTCCAACAGGGGTAAGCTTTACCATCTCTGGATTCTAATTCAAGAAATATAACCCAAGAATGTATTTGCCCAATAAATTACAACTACACCGATTATGGATCTGCCTGCATCATTCAACTTTAAGTCGCATACAATTATCATGTTACATTTCCTTTTACAAGGCACGTCACATGGGAAGTTGGGAGTGTAATATTTGATGTCACATGGTCAATACAAACACTACAGAAACAAATATGCATCGATATTTTGACTCACCAATGCACACATTCAACCCAGCATCCTCGGCAGGGCAGTGTCAAGGTTAAAGATGCACAAAAGGTTGCAGAAGTTTCGAATGTGCGTGATTCAATCCACAAGCCTGTGAAATTGATTGAGAGACTAATATGACCGGATTATGAATGTTGGCATATTACAGAGAACATTTTGCCTTCTGCCTGCACCACAACATGCTTGGCTAAACAGAGTGCAGGTTCAGTTTCATGAATGAGAAACTTTACTAGACAATACCTGGGTAAGCAGGGGTCCTTCAACTTAACCTATGGAACCTAGTCAGTAGCCACCGGGCATCCCTTCCTGGCTTCAGATTCTAACCACTCAAGCCAAGAGCTTCTCTCTTCGCATTGTCTTTCATACAAGAGCTGAAAGCATCTCTTCACTAGTGCCCTTGGCATTTAACAAACCTGTCCTTCAGCTTGAGTAAAGATTTTATCCTACCATAAACTCTATACCGGCAATTACCACAGATTGCAAATACGAATACCGGTATTTCCATTTTCTATCGTTAATCTTGATGGTTAGTCATAGTCAGCCAGTGGATAGGGGTATTCATGAGCATCAAAATGTGAATACCCACCATATACTGAACAATAAGTTTAATAATCAACCAGTATGAGTAAACAGACGCTTGACAAAATGAATACATAACGTCTTCATCCATGAACCAAAATGTCACTTCACATGTAGACTAAGTCGCAGAAAGACTAAGGCATCAGCTACTTGCAAACCCCATATATATTCTTAAGCACGAAATCATCTGATGCTCACAGTAAAGACTAACAACTGAGAAATATGACAATAAGGATATATTGTCATCGAGCACAGCCAGCAACACAATTCATCAAGTTTTTGCATACACTGTCTAACAACATAAATTGTTCTCTTTATGACATATGATGGCACTGATTGTTTCCCGCAAATCCTCAAGCATAACTGACTTTTCAAACATCTTGGCAAACACAGGTCATGCGGTTGACATTTCGGTACATAGTTACATACAAAAACTTATACGCCAAAATAAAATTGCATACAACTAGTTAAGTTATAACCAGGGGTAGAAAGATCTGGATGACAGTGTTCATAAGGAGAGGAAATTGCAGCTTGCAATGGTCTCCAGAAGTAGCAACAAGCATACTCGTAACTCGCCTAACACAGAAACAAGTTATTGACTAAAATACTAGCTTTAACAAGGAAGGCATACAGCTTGCTTGCAATGAGGAGCTTAATATAACATAAATAACTTGGCGCGCCCACAAAAGCTCCAAACCAGATAAACCAACATCATAAACACAAAGCATGTAATCATAATAGAAATTTTCTAACAAATAGTTCTCAATTTTCAAACATAATATAAGCCAACTGTCAAAAAGTACACATCTTTCTCAGGATAAATTCATTATCAAAGTTTTCACTAACACAGATCTATCACCTTTATAGAAGCTCAAGTGGTGAATTGGCATCCTCATCCTCACCAAGCTCAGTTCCAACTCGAAGGCCAAAAAGCATGCACTCCATAACCGGTCTTCCAATTATCCAAGTAGACCACCTTCTTCACCGCCCAAAACGAAACAAGGAGCGCGATAATCATAACAATACGCTGCACCTTGACATTGCGGACGGTAACAAGCACGCGGGTGAGGAATGCCAACAACAACCCAACAATGGTGTACAAGAACCCAACTGTGAAGCCTTCTGTTCCAAGCTGCATTCCGGAGCCCTGGTAGAAAAATATGAGCTTTGAAGGGTCATTTCTATCAACCAAGAACATGGGCATTTTTCTAATGATGTTATGCATAGCGCCCGAGACGCTAAAGAAGTAAATGAAGACAGCCCCAGATAACCAAATTCTTGGGTCGTGAAGCAAAGTCTTGCCACTGATGATCTTCTTCCCAATAAAGGGTAACCAAATCAACCACGCGATGGTAGCGAACATAATTTGCTTCTTGGATATCATCGGAGGGCGCTGAATCGGACCCACGACGAGTTTGGTCTTGGACTCGATGAACTCGGACATTGACTCAGCCAATCTCGAGAAATCGCCCTGGTCCATTTGCTGGGATTCTTTGAGGCTGTGGTTGGGTCCGATGAGGCGAATGTGAGGCAGCGAGTTGACTCCGAATTGGGCAAAGCTGTGCTGCGAGTCTTGAAACTCGATGTCGCAGAAGAACAACTTGGCGTGAGAAGAAGACGATGGGTCTTCATTGTTCTCGATGAAAGACGAAGCGACGAGAGCGAACTCGCTGCGGAGCTCCTTGAGATGGAGCTCATGCTTGTCGTGGAGCTTTGCGGCGTCGAAGAAGATGAGAACCCAGTAGGGCCTTGGGGTTTTGACGGAGGTCAGAAATCGAGAGAGTGAGTGATCGTCGAGGCGGATCAAGCCAGATTTGGATCGGGCTTGGAGGGAAAGGAGTTCGGCGACCTGGTCCGAGTTGGATTCGGATAACCCAATGAATGCGGTGAGAAAGAGGAGGGTGGTGATGAGAAAGACAAGGGGTAGTTTCGGAATTGGTCCCATTTTTGTGGGTTTTCACTTGTTACAGAGAGCAAAGGGTTTTGCTTTGTGGGAAGAGGAAGAAGAAGCCTCAAGGGCAAAGAGTTGATTTTGAGTCTTCAGTGTTGACCTTTTCATGTGCAGGACGAGAAGCCTATTGGACGTTAGAATGTACGACATGTCGTTTTGTACAATTGTATTTGTACATCTTTTGTTCGGTTTGCTCGAGCCACATTGATAGAACGAATTGGAAATTGCCAGAGAGATTGAAAGATTCTCTTTTTAATGTCCAAAATTGAGAATACAAAAGCAAAACTCACTTTGCTTCATCACCCTCATTTCTAGTTTCTAAGTTTGATAAGGTTACTTGGAACCCAGATATCAAACGCTTATAAGTTGCTGCATCAGGTTTCAGCCTCATCTTCAACATTTCATCATGAATTTTCATTGCCTTTCTCAACTCCTTCACACCACAGAGCCCACGGATCATGATTGTGAAGCTTGCACTGCTCATCAAGTTGTGTCTTCTCATGTAATCAAACACTCTCATTGCTTCTTCAATCCTCCTTGCTGCAAACAGCCCACTGAGAAGTACATTGTAGGTTGTTACATCCAAGCTGCCATTCAATTTTTCCATCTTATTATGCAATGCAATAGCTGAATCAATCTGTCTTCCAGAGCAGTATCGCCCCACTAACGGGGAACAGCAAATCAAATCCGGTAGCAGCCCCTTGTCTAGAACAACATTCAACAGATACTCTGCTTCTCTCCATCTACCCCTACGACACAGAAATGATATAAAACAGGACAGCTCCGATGCAGAAGGACTACACCCTCTACTTATAACATCCATTAACAACTCAAACCCTTCCTCATACCGCTCTTCCTTGCAAAGAACATCTGCAAATGCATGATAACTACTGCCATCCACTACAATACCCCGTTCAGAAATCAGACGATAAACCGAAATTGCTTCTTTTGTTCTCACTTCATTAGTCAATGCCTTCAACATAAGCCCATAGGTACCATCTTGGAGTCCAATTTTTTCATCACATGCTTTCTTAAAGAACATTTCCGCGGCATGTGTTTTGCCCAAGTCACAAAGTTTCTCAACTATTGAATCATACTCTGATAAAGGGCAATTGGGAAGCAATTTCTTCTCTACCATAACACTTGTTACCCTTTCAACCACTTCCACATTCCCAAGTTTACATGCTCCATCAAGAATAGAGCTATAAGTACTAAAATCAGGATCCACTTTTCTATCACACATCTCGTTTAAGTGGGAAAATGCAGCATCAAAGTTGCCACTTTTGCTACAACCATCAACAAGAAGATTATACATCATAGAATTATAAATGTTCAAATCCAAAAGTCTAAGAATTCTTTCAAATTTCCCATCTTTACAAAGAATTTGAGCAACCAGTGACCATGTAAATCGATCTGGTAAAACCCCATTCCGGATCATAAGGCCATAGAAACACCACGCCAATCTAATCTCATTTTCTCGTTGTATAGCATTAAGCAGAGCATTGCAGGCAACAACTGAAGGAACACAACCAAGAACATTCATTTTCCTAAATACTTCTAAGCCTTCTCTAAACAAACCCTTTCTTGAATAGCATCCAAGAACAAAACTTAACGTAGTGGATTGAGAATCTGTACCTTTACACGCTAGAGTAATGCACTGTACAAGCTCTGATACAGGATGAGTTTGAATTAGAGAATCCAAGATGGGTTTCACGGGTCGAACAAGGCCCGACCCAAGTGAGACTCGGATGATTTGGCAGTTGGATTTGAGGTCCGGTTCAAACCTCAAATTTACTTTGGCCCAATTGAAGAACTCCAAAGAGACTTGTGGGTTGTTCTGGGTTTTATGGAGGATTTGGAGAAAGAGAGCAGGCGTCAGTTTGGGGAAGAGACTGAGGTTTCGGAGGAGTGGTACCCAGTTGCGTCTCTGTAAGAGAGCGTAGGAGATTTGGGAAGCTAGCTGAGCTTGTTTGATATTGGTTCTCCAACTCAGAGACGAAGCTGTTGAATACGCTCTGCGAAATTGGTGAGCTTTGTGAAGAAACATTTGGTGCTGAAGTGGTTTTCCTCTGTTTCAACATTTTCCGGCAAAGAGGCATGAATTTGAGATTGTTTCAAATTGGTTTTTGCTCGAGGGTAGACAAACAAGTCGAGTTTTGGGCTTCTGGCTCTAACAGCAGGAGACTGTTGGCTTGGCTTGGCTTGGCTTCAGTGGAAAGGTCAAATCATAAAATTCAAAAATTTTAAAAAAAAAAAAAAAAAAAAAAGGAGGACCCGGTATGTCTCAAAAATAGTATAGCCGCGCGGCTATACTATTTATAATTAAAATTATATACCAAGAGTGTCAAAAAGAGTATAGCCGCGCGGCTATACTCTTTTTTTCCTTCTATACAGGCGATACTTTTTTGAAAAAAACCGTAGTATAGCCGTGCGGCTATACTATTTATAATTAAAAATATATAAAAAGGATGGCTCGCCTAGCGTGTAGCCACGTGTCAAAAATAGTATAGCCGGGCGGCTATACTCTTGTTTTCTTCTATGCAGACGATACTCTCTTTTTTTAAAAACCGTAGTATAGCCGCGCGGCTATACTATTTATAATTAAAAATATATAAAAAGATGGCTCGCCTGGCGTGTAGCCACGTGTCAAAAATAGTATAGCCGCGCGGCTATACTATTTTTTAAAAAACCCGTAATATAGCCGCCCGGCTGTACGATTTAAAAATTAAAAAAATAAAAAAGACCCGCTAGCTTACGTGTCAAAAATAGTATAGCCGCCCGGCTATACCATTTATAATTTTAAAAATAAAAAAGACTACTGTAGTATAGCCGCTCGGGCTATACTATTTATAATTTTAAAAAATAAAAAAAAGGCCCGCCTATTAGCCGAAAACTAGTATAGCCGGTCGGCTATACTATTTTTTTAAAAAAAATTTGACCTGTAGATCCATATTCTTTCCAGTGAAAAAACTCGCCAGGTTTCTTTGCAGACTTCCCAGTTCCCCTTTAACCTGTAGAACCATTGGCTGGCTCATGTTTTTGTTGCTTATATTTGCTTCTTGGGTCCTTTTGTAATAAATATATGTGTTCCAGGGATTGCTTTTGCAGACTTGTTAGTTCTTTTTGGTTCTCACCAATTTTTGCTTACCAGAAAAAAAAGCCAAACTTTTGTCTTCAATGTCAAAGTCAGATATCCAAAAATACCCAGTAAAAGAGAAAGGAGTGTTCTGAAGAAATGGAGAAAAGTGATGTTGCTGCTGACCCCACATGCATATTCCTACGTCGGCTGGTCCATAGGTGACCCAGTAAGACACTGGAAAAAAGGTATTTTCTATTTTTCTACCATTCAAATTTAGCAGATCAATCCAAAAATAAGACGGCATTGCTTTGCTGATAAACAAATGAACAGCTTGACTTATTGCTAGCCCTTGATATCACCATCAATCCATTAATAATCTCCTCAATTATTCAATTGGTGGGTTCCTCATGACCACATGATCTGGCTGCATCTCAGTTGCCTGGCATTTGGATGCAGCTCAATGTTTCAAGTTTTTACTCAAAAATATAATGTTAATTATTATAAAGCTTCTTGCTTGGCTGCCCACAGGACTCATGAGAGAGAGATGGGTACATTGTTATATTCCTGGTTTATTGTTGTTTTTAATTTTCCATGTCTTTTTCTAGGATATCTTCCTTCTTTATTGGTTATGGTGTTTAGCATGTTGGTCATGTTTTATTACCAAGAAAAAGTAACCACTGTTTTGGGGGAAAGAAACTAGATTGTGGAGAAATCTCAGGCTTTACAAGGTACTTTTTCTTTGTTTGATTGACCAAAGCAAGTTTAAGTTAACTTTAACCTTGTTTAATCCTTTATGCTCACTCTTAATTAGAGACACAATACTAAATAATTTGCTGCATTTCTCGACAACCAAATCCAGTTGTCTAGATCCAAGAACTTCCGATTATTGTAAGACCAATCACAATCTATCACGTTCCCACAGGCAACACATGGACCCCACCCCACCTCACCTCTGTTTTCTGCCAATTGCCAAAGACCATTGGAGGGCAGCCTGGCTTCTTCAGTCCTAATTCTGAGCTTCTTATTTTAGTCATTTTCATCTAGACATATTCCCCAATGACCCTGTCTTTAAAAGTTATAAGCAGGACTGTGCTGTGCAGAAGTGGTATAAATAATAACCAAATAAATTAACCAGACACGGAAATGTGACTTGGTTCCAGTCTTAGCCTTTCCCAAGTCATTTTTATTTTCTGATCATTTAATGCACACCTCCTCCTCCTCCTGGAGATCCAGCTGAAACAAGCTCCCATCCATTCTCACTTTCTTCAGATTCTGTGCCTCCAAAAGTCTTCCGCCCAAAATGGAAAGAATGGCATCTCTGATGCCTATTCTTCTTTACATTGCAGTACTCATTGCTGCTTGCTCTTCTTCTTCATCTGAAGCGGCTGCCCCAGCCACTTCTTTCAAAGACAATTTCGACATAATGTGGTCTGAGAACCATTTTAAAACCTCTGCAGATGGGGAGATCTGGTATCTTTCCCTGGACAAAGAAACAGGTAAACATGAACAAGATTTATCAGCAACAAAGATTGATTTCTGTTCAATACTTATGTGTGAATCTTACTTGAGAATTTGCATCAGTTTCAAAACTACTTGAAACTTTGCTAGCAATCACATAACTTTCATTTTTTTTTTGGTTTCTTTGTAATTGAATAGGTTGCGGGTTTCAGACAAAACAGAAGTACAGATTTGGATGGTTCAGCATGAAGCTCAAGTTGGTTGGAGGTGACTCTGCTGGTGTAGTGACAGCTTATTATGTAAGTCTTTAAGCTTTCATGAAAGCCAATCACAATCCCATGTCTGTCTTCGTAGTTTCTTTTTTGTACTAAATTACATGTCTAAGATTGAAATCGTACTTCTTGTTGCAGATGTGCACAGAAAATGGAGCAGGGCCAGAGAGGGATGAGTTAGATTTTGAGTTCTTGGGAAATAGGAGCGGGCAACCTTATCTCATTCAGACAAATGTTTACAAGAACGGAACTGGAGGCCGTGAGATGAGGCACATGCTGTGGTTCGACCCCACCGAGGACTTTCATACCTATTCAATTCTTTGGAACAATCATCAGATTGTGTAAGTTTAGTATATATCTTCCTTTTGGCTCTTGGTGTATGACCTGAGTTACCAAGTCTCTCTTTTATATCTGTCTTCCTTTCATTTTATATCTGCTGACACATACTGATTGATCCCTCATGCTAAAGAGATGTCATTTGCCACATTGTCACATGCTTTTGGTTCTATGAGACAGCAAAGTACCGCGTACGGCCAAATCGTTAGATCAGCAAAATAATTCGTGATCTAACGGATAACCGTATGTCATACTTAGTTGTACAACATAATTTTCCAAATTCTATTGATGTAACACCATTGCTCTTAGCATGAACAATACTGAAAACTTACTAATCTTGCACTTGATTTTTGTTGCATACAGGTTTTTTGTGGACAAAGTTCCCATAAGGGTGTTCAAGAACAATGGGGAAGCAAACAACTTCTTCCCCAATGAGAAGCCAATGTACTTGTTCTCCAGCATATGGAATGCAGATGAGTGGGCAACCAGAGGTGGGCTTGAGAAGACAGACTGGAAGAAAGCCCCATTTGTGTCCTCTTACAAAGACTTCAATGTTGATGGGTGCCAATGGGAAGACCCTTACCCTGCATGCGTCTCCACCACAACAAAGAATTGGTGGGACCAGTATGATGCTTGGCACCTCTCTGATGCTCAGAAAATGGACTATGCTTGGATACAGAGAAATCTCGTTATTTATGATTATTGCAAGGATTCTGAACGCTACCCAACTTTGCCAGTGGAGTGCCCGTTGAGTCCATGGGAATGAAAATAGTAATGTAAAGTTTTGTAATCTCAATTTGGGAACACACCAAGATGTGTTTTTGTAGGTATCATTGTCTTTGGCTATTGGGTTTCTATTAAATTTATTAAATCAATTTTGTTCAATAAAAGGTTTAATTTAATGTATTTCATTCCTTTCCTAAACACTATGTAAAATAATCAACGAATTTCGAACCTTTATATTTATAAATTTTGCTTATATTCAAATTTCACAATATTTAAAATATTTAAGTAATCTAACCGTTAAAACACATGAGCAAGCTTTGAAAATAACAATGTTACCATATACCAATATAAGAATATTTCCTACTAGAAAAAGCAATAACATACTAAATCCACACACAAACCGAACTAGGAGATTTCCTATTAGCTTTTGAATAATCTTTTAATGTCATAAGCTTTTAAACGTTGAGATCAGCGAAAGTTTCTATTAGATGAGCTAGCTCAAATCCAACGGTGGATATCGGCCAATTCAAATCCAACGGTTTGCATGACTTTTTCAGTCGGTGGATGGATGGTATTAGTCAATTAATAAATTCACGAGGTGCCAAAGAAAACACCAAAACGGTAAGTTGAAACGCGAGACCAACGAACAGAAGACTCCCAATCCAAACCCAAAGCCAAACCCAAAGGTACAATTAGGGTTTTTCTTTTCCAGAGTGAAATCGCAATTCATAGAACAAGAACAAAGAATGGTGTGCGAGAAGTGTAAGTTTCTTTGAATTCATTATCAACTTTCTGCAAAATTCTTTTCTTTTCTTAAAAATAGGCGAAAATAGAGATTGGACGCAGTTTCTGAACTCTGATTGATACTTTTTGCCTAAAAGAATTCCGATTGATAATATTTTTGATAATTTTCTGAATTTCTTTAATTGAATTTGTTAAATACATAGGTGAGAAGAAGCTTTCGAAGGTGATAGTGCCAGACAAGTGGAAGGAAGGTGCCAGTAACACCACCGAGGGCGGTGGCCGTAAAATCAACGAGAACAAGCTCCTCTCCAAGAAGAAAAGGTCCGCTTTTTTTAAATTTATATATATGTTTTTTGTCTATGTGTATTCAGTGAGGTTTTTACTTGATTTTAGCATTTGAAGTAGACTTTTTGTTTGATTTCAGCACACCTTTTTTTTAATCAAATTTCTATGTTGGCTTTTGCTTGTGTTACTTCTTGGCATACGGTCATGAATTTTTATTTATTTACTAAATTATAGGAGTAGACTGCGATCAAACTTTAGATTAGATAATATAGAGAAGGGAATTAGACTTGAAGAAATTTTCTATTTACTTACCTGATAAAGAATAAACAGAGGTTTTTCGTCGTGGATTTTGAAATTGAGGTATTGCAATAGAGGAGTTGTGTGGGTTATTGCAGAGACCAGAGATACAGAACATATAGTTGCAATGAGTTGTTATGTCAGTTGATGGTTCATGTGTACAATAGGGTTGCCATTTATTGAGTTGTTTGTGATGCAGATTGTTTGTGTGATGTATCACATGTGATCGCATCTCGCACGTAAGTTGTTTACTTCAATCTCATTTGTTTTGCTTGTAGGTGGACTCCTTATGGAACTACCAAGTGCATGATTTGCAAGCAGCAAGTGCACCAGGATGGAAAATACTGTCACACCTGTGCTTACTCCAAAGGTATTATTTCTAATTGTTAATTAGCTGGTTTGTTACCTTTGGTTATTGCTGGAAAGTCTAATGTATGTGATGATGTTATGCAGGAGTTTGCGCGATGTGCGGTAAGCAAGTACTCGACACCAAGTTATACAAGCAAAGCAATGTATAATGCAAGTCAGATGTTGTTGGTTGGCATTGTCTATTTGGTGTGCTGACTCATAGCTAAACTGTTGATTCATATATTTGGTCCCTCATCCCTGGACGCCTGGTCATCAAGCCAGAGCATACCATATTTGTAATTCAGGCTGTGAATGTTAACCTTTTAGTTATGACATGTACTTTGTTTAGTTTTATTCTTTGATCATTGATATTTACTCAAAGAAGCTAAGCTAAATGATTACCTCTGAGCTTTTGAATGCAAGTTATTTATTCTGAACATGCTTTTTCTTTCAGTTTTTGGATACTGAGATTTTCTTGGATATTGATTGATTTGCTGGAATCTGAATCTTATGCAATGGTTCATAGTCTATGGCTCCTGATCCTGGCCTGAAGGCTATGGTTTGTGAGTCACGGGTGGTCATTGACAGTTATTATCCACCAAAAACTATCCTTGTTTTGGTTATTATCAAATGGCAATATCAAACAATTTTAGATTAGTCTTATATAGTTTGCAAACATTCTAAAACATTCGTTTTCGGGTACGATTCTCATGGGTCAAATGGGTAATAACTCAATGAAGATTTCTTTTGAACGTAAATAAAATAAAGAACCAAGACAAGAATGGAATATGTAGAAGAAGATTATTAGATTGGCAACTCTTGGAACATTACTTTGTACATTGATCTTATGTTCAATATTACAAATTGGTCCGGTTCCAACCGCAAATTCTGCAATGCAAGCTTGGGAGAGTCGAGGTAGAGTCACACAACAGATTGACCTAATTGTTTATTGACTCGTCGAGTTTGTAGAGGACCAGTACTTCTCAATTTCTTCTGCTGTTCTTCCGGGAATCCTCCCAGCAATCAAAGCCCACCTATTCATAATGAGGGGAATAAAATAAAAAAAAAACTTAGTTTGAGATATGCAAGCTCTTTGTTTTGTGCTCAGAAAGAAAATTACAATGCTAAAGAAGAAGAAGAAGAACCAACCTCTCTCCCACTAGATTGTACATTCTTATAATAAGTGCTTCCTCGTCCTCAGAGAATTGAAGCTCAGGTTCTTGTCTGCTTTTCTCTGAGATAAACAACTCAAAATCAACCACAGGAGTTCGTTTTCTCTTTCAAAACGAACTTGCAATAAACATCTGAAAAGCAGAGTCACAAAACCCTATTTGGCAGGCTACAAACAAAAGAAGAAACATAGACGGTAGGGAACAAATCGAAGGGAAAACAGTTGGAATCAAAACCCTTTCGTTAAAGAAAACACAGTAGAGAACATAAGTGCCTGTCGCAAACAGTTGAGACAAATAGGTACCTGTAGCTTGAGAGTCCGAGAAAGAGTCATCGGAAGAAGAGTGTTCGGAGTCGGCCATTTGGCATAGAATTCTGGGGAGGAAGTCAACAGGGTGCTGCTACTTTGAGGCAATGGAGCCGCTTAAGTAGTGATTTGCAATGCTAAGATATTTGGAAAGACAGGCTTGAGAGTTGAGACCAATAGTAGATAGATGGTGAATGGTTCTCAAGAAGCAAAGAATGGTAGTTGAAGGTAGGCATCTGTAGATGAATAGGAAATCCGAAGAATATTACGAGTCAAATTCATGACAGATAAATCCGTATCTTCTCACTTTATTTTATCGAATGTCAATTCACCACATTATTTGCATGGTTGTTTGTATATAAATATAAACATACAAAAATCATACCCCAGATTACATATATTAACTACTGGTTCGAAATTAGCCCAC
Organism: Prunus persica; assembly: GCF_000346465.2. Lineage (NCBI taxonomy): Eukaryota > Viridiplantae > Streptophyta > Magnoliopsida > Rosales > Rosaceae > Prunus > Prunus persica. The sequence continues at coordinate 1,211,925 of NC_034012.1, forward strand.
CCTTGAATATTAAGTTGTCGGATTTGTATTAACAATTGGATGATCACTGTCAGTACAGACCAGCAGGATTAGATCAGATTTAGAACGAAACCGGATCAGAATTGGATCCATTGACATACTAAGTTGAATGGAAGTTGTGACCGCAGAACTATAAAAGTATCTTAACCCGAATCCCTGACGTACGGAGAGAAGCGTGACAAGAAACAACCAACACGGAACATGGGAGGGGAGGGTCCTGCAAAGCTTGCTTTGAAGTTGAACCAACGAAAGAGAGCCTTTCATTCTGGTCCAGTTTCCGGAAAACATGTGGTTTCTGTTTGGAGCTTAGCAGGGCCTGTCATTGTCTGACAAACAAAAAGGAACAGGATGCAACATAGACTAAAAACGAATGACATTGGCAATTTAATAGCTTGGTCCCATAACCCATTACATTACTAGAATTCAGATTAGAAGAGAGTGATAAGTAAGTAGCAAACAAACGGATTGAGGCTTCCTTGAAGCATAGATTAGTTGTAATTTGATGGATCATGGAACAAAAGGCAGAGATAAAAACGAAAAGACGCTTTATCCTGGATACACAGACGCAGCAGATAGCCAAAGCACTGTGTTCATAATCCAAGCTGATACCAAGTAATCAATGTGTTGTGGAGAAGTACAACGACATATTTATTTTCAAGTAATCGATGTGTTTGTTGAAGAACAAAAAAACCACACAATTCGTTCAAATCGGATATATAGATAATAGACATAGACGAGAGTTCCCAAGTGTAGAGAACCCACCCACCCATTTTGTTTTCTGAGCTGTGTAAGAATCATTTGGATCTAATACTCAAGATCCAATATGTGTATCTGTCATCCTGCTTCTATCCACTGTTATATGAATGGCAAGCAAGAAAGGACTCGTTGATCTCATAGGAAGTCAAATATATTATGAGGTGATATTGCAAACTACTATCAAATTATATGAGAACGGAGTTGACACACACAACATACCCAAAAACATTACGAGTCTGCAAGTCGAGTTCATGCCTAAACCAAACCTTAGAAATTTGAAGTCCCCAAGTGGCTTATTGCGTAAAACTATTTAATCTATGGGATTGGACTTTTTCAAAAGATAACGTAAAGGAAAACTACCAAATAATTATCTCAATAGAAAAATGCACGAGAATACTGCTATCAACAGAAGAGGAAGAGTGTATTGCCGGGCTAATCATAGCTACCAAACATAGCTACTTTTAGTAATCCTGCAGTAATATTTCAATCTTCTGATCCCTTCGCCATTCCTGTTTGCCTTTGGTGCATAGATAACCACTTCAAAGCAGAAAGCAATCTAAGCAATTTTGATTGAAGGCAACCTTACACATCGGTTTCGGTGGAGAAGAAAGAAGGGTCAGGGGCATTGCAGAGATGAGGAAACATTTTATCCAAATATTAGATGGATCATTAGCAACATCATCATTCGGATCAAATTCGTCGGGAAGTTCCCATCAGGCCTTCACTGACATAATATTAATATGCATGCTTATTGCGTAAAACTATTTAATCTATTAATATTATGTCAGTGAAGACTTGGTGTGAAGCCTTGGAAAGGCCCAGGAAACACTCGATGCAACATTTCTGAAACAAATAACTCCCATAGTATGCATACAAACAAATAATTCAACCTCTGCAAACGATAAACAGGAAACAATATGCTACCCAAGCAGCCTTGCCATCTGCAAATAGATCATGCAAACAACAGATTTAACTCGGACAAACCAGAAGCACAGAGATGAAATTATTACTCAAGAACAAATTTATTTATTAAACAAAAAGTACCAGGAAACCAAACTAGATAAATGCCTCCCCAAGAGGCAGAAACAGTACCATGAAACTTGAAACTTAAAAAAACATACTTAAAAACATTGTTTTAAGGGAACCACAGAAACATTCATTAAAAGCAGGGTGACACCAGAGACTTCCACTTCCTAGAAACCACCACGGAGACGGAGGACAAGGTGAAGGGTAGACTCCTTCTGGATGTTATAGTCGGCCAGAGTCCTTCCATCCTCCAACTGCTTACCAGCAAAGATCAACCTCTGCTGGTCTGGGGGAATACCTTCCTTATCCTGGATCTTGGCCTTAACATTGTCGATTGTGTCCGAGCTCTCCACCTCCAACGTGATGGTCTTTCCAGTCAAGGTCTTCACAAAGATCTGCATACCACCCCTCAGACGCAGCACAAGGTGAAGGGTAGACTCCTTCTGAATATTGTAGTCAGCCAAAGTACGGCCGTCCTCCAGCTGCTTCCCTGCAAAGATCAACCTCTGCTGGTCTGGTGGGATTCCCTCCTTGTCCTGGATCTTCGCCTTCACATTGTCAATGGTGTCCGAGCTCTCGACCTCCAAAGTGATAGTCTTTCCGGTCAGGGTCTTCACGAAGATCTGCATACCACCACGGAGACGAAGCACCAAATGGAGAGTGGACTCCTTCTGGATGTTGTAGTCAGCAAGGGTACGGCCATCCTCCAGCTGCTTTCCTGCAAAGATCAACCTTTGCTGGTCTGGTGGGATACCCTCCTTGTCCTGGATCTTCGCCTTGACATTGTCAATGGTGTCCGAGCTCTCGACCTCCAGAGTGATGGTCTTTCCCGTCAGGGTCTTCACAAAAATCTGCATACCACCGCGGAGACGAAGCACCAAATGGAGAGTGGACTCCTTCTGGATGTTGTAGTCAGCAAGGGTACGGCCATCCTCGAGCTGCTTTCCGGCGAAGATCAGCCTCTGCTGGTCCGGTGGGATGCCCTCCTTATCTTGAATCTTAGCCTTAACGTTGTCAATGGTATCGGAGCTTTCGACCTCCAGGGTGATGGTCTTGCCGGTGAGGGTCTTGACGAAGATCTGCATACCACCACGCAGACGGAGCACCAAGTGGAGCGTTGACTCCTTCTGGATGTTATAGTCTGCGAGGGTACGGCCATCCTCCAGCTGCTTGCCGGCGAAGATCAGCCTCTGCTGGTCTGGGGGGATACCTTCCTTGTCTTGAATTTTGGCCTTGACGTTGTCAATGGTGTCGGAGCTTTCGACCTCGAGGGTGATGGTCTTGCCGGTGAGGGTCTTGACGAAGATCTGCATACCACCACGCAGACGGAGCACCAAATGGAGGGTTGACTCCTTCTGGATGTTGTAGTCTGCGAGGGTACGGCCGTCCTCTAGCTGCTTTCCGGCGAAGATGAGACGCTGCTGGTCTGGAGGGATGCCCTCCTTGTCCTGGATCTTAGCCTTGACGTTGTCGATGGTGTCAGATGACTCCACCTCAAGGGTGATGGTCTTGCCGGTAAGGGTTTTCACGAAGATTTGCATCTACAGGAACCAAAATCACATAAGAATTGGTTTCAAAGTTTCAAGATCAAAAGTTATAATTTCGGAAAACAGCTTGCAAATCCGCAAACAGATAACGGAAAAAAGCCCTAATTTGGAAATGAATAAATCATAAATTAAAGCACAATCGAATAAAACACAAATCAACGGCACAATTTTTATTCCAAAATCAAAAGACTACCAGGAAAAAAGTAGAAACTACAACATCATAAGTAAAATTGACACATGGGTTTCCAGTTCGATATATCAAAAATCTAAAAAATCCCTAATTCGCTAAATCAATAGATCTAATCGCAAAGACTTCAAGATCCGTGAGACAGGATACAGAAAAAACCCCTAATTTGTGAAACAGAAACATAGATCTTAGATTCAAGGCAAAATTATCATACCAAATTCCGATTTCCATTCCCAAATAGTCAAAAACTATAACTAAACATGCAAAACTATCAAAGGTATAAGGATCCAATCGATCGATCATAAATCTCAAAGATCAAACAAATGAAACACAAACTAAGCATTTAGATCTAAAATTTTAATACAAATTAAACAGGGAAAGGAGAGAGAGACAATATACCTTGACAGGCTGAAAAAGAGGCTTCGAGAGAATTGAAGGGAATTTCTTTGAATATTGAGAAACGAAACAATTTCAATTGTGAAGAAAAGAAGAGGCGGAGGCCTTTCTTTATAGCAAAAGAGAAGGAGACTTCGTCACGGATACTGGCTAGGCGTGACGAGGAGGTCCACTGATTTGGCGACACGTGTAGGAAACAATGTGCCGCTGGCGCGGTTTAGACGGCAAAGTTTGGTATCTAGTCTCCTTTTGTGAGCTAATTTTGAGGTCGATGATGACCTCATATGACTCTATCATTGGCTTGTATTGGTGTGTCACGGGACCCTCACGGCGTTATCTTCCACATTAATTATTATTACATTCTTAGCCCTATGTTTTCGCGATTATTACGACGACTAATCCGCAATCATTCGGTAGGAGTATTTGTTTTTCTGTTTGCTTTCTGGTCACGTAATTTTTCTTTTTCATTATCTCACCAATTCATTTTTTTAAATTTATTTTGTGGCCAGAAAATTCATATTTGAAATATATACAATTAATATGTGCAAAGGCCGCTTACCAAAAAACAAATGGCGGCAATAACATTCATTGTATAGAAACACTAAACATGATTACCAAAGTTATATTTTATTTGCTTAATTAATTAAGAATATATTAAACAAGATTACCCATTTTAAAGTCAAGCCAAAAGAAATATATTTTTATATTTCAAGTGGGGTGGGTGGCTCTTCGTTCTATGAAAGTGGGAAAATTATTGTCTCTATTTTTATTATGACTTATTTATTGTTTCATTCCTTGTAACACTTAACCACTTGAAACGAAAATTTCCCCATTTTACTTCCTAAATCTTTAAAAATTGCTGAAAATTTTCTCATTTTACCACTTCCGTCTATAAAATCATTAAGTGTGCTGAAGTGGCATGGACATTTTAGTAATTTTAGCTCCTTTATCTTCTATCTTTTCTCTTCTCTCTCTCTTTTCTCTCATCCCCCCAACCCCCATTGCACCCCACCCCTCCCATATTCTTTCTTCTCTGTGTCTCTTTGTAATTCCATGAAGGCTTAGGTCTGCGATGAGGATTGGGTCTGGCGAGGAGAGAGGCGGAGAAAGTGAGAGTGGGAGAGACAAAGAAAGAGGCACAAGGAGGGAATGGATGAGGATGCAATAGAGGTACGTTGGGGGTTGGGTTAGGGAGGGGATAGGAGAGAAGAGAGAGGCAGAGAGAATAAAAGATAGAAGAGAGAAGAGGGGATGGGGGAGGGGGTGGTGTGTGATGAGAGTTGGATTGGGGAAAAAGAGAGAGAGGTCAATTTAACGGGAAAAGGAGACGGCATTGAGAGGACGACGAAACATTTGAGACGGAGTGGAAGAATGAGAGATAAAGTGAGGAAATTTGAGTTATGGGTGGTTCAGTGAGAGCGAATTTGAATTCTAGGTGTGAAACAATAAATAAGTCTTTTAATAATATTTGCCTTTTATTTTTTTGTACAAGCAAAGCCTTCTGGATTTTTTGGGCCTATACAGCCCTTAATAAGTGGGCTTTTGTTCCTACGGAGTTGGTATCGTTTTACGATTTATTGTCTATATTGGTCCTACGGAAATGGAACAAATAAGTTTTTTATTTTTGTTTTTGTTAGGGGTAATGAAATTTACAACAAAATACGAGTCTCCACACCCTAGACTGTTTAGTTAAAAGCTGAATTTTCATTATTTCCAATTAAATTTGGATATATAAATACTTCAAAACCGAACTTAAAAAAAGGTTGCACATGAGGTGATACCATAGTAGAAAAGTGGGTCAAACTCTCCCCCTCCTCCAAGTGTACCTGAATTCGATTCAGGTAGGAGACAATCTTGAGGCAACTCAATATAGTACTCCCCCTCCCTATCGAACTACCCCAAAAAAAAACTAAAAAAGTTCGAGTTACAAAGCATTTTTTGTTGAAAGTACTTTTATTTTAAGTATGTTCAAGTTTTTATTAAAAATCCAAATGCACCAAGAAAGCATGCACTTCCAAGTTCTTTTGTAAAGTTAGAGACGCTTTTGATTATCTCAATGCAGTAAAATGGAAAAAGAAATATTAAGCAATGGAATTAGGAAACTCGTAATTAAGATTAATTTGACATATAATCACTACTTATTCCCCATGCATAAAAATCATGGTAGTTAAGGAAACATGTTCTAACTAACAATCTAGGATCCACCGGTAACGCTCCCATTGAAAATCTCTATAGTATCACCCTGCCCAACTTGATGCCACCGAAACGACCTGTCGTCCTCCATCACATTCTGCTTATAGATGAAGAAATAGCTCTCTTGTGGCAAATGAAAGTGTAGCCTGTGGTGCAACTTCTGAAGCTCCTTTCTTAGCTCCCCTACATTATCTGATGGGTTCATTTCCACCGGAATTTTCTTCGTCCCGCACTTGGGCAACACCATCAGCTTCAACTTATTCCTCGACACCGCCACACCCCCGGCCCCGGGACCACCCATTGCCAGCGGTGAAGCCACCGCTGCCGCTGCCGTTGGGGACGGTCTCAAGCTCACCTCGATCTCCGCATTGTCTGAAAGCTCACAATCACGTAAGGAACGATGATCTTGCAACTCATTGCCAAGTGAATGGAGCACCAAGCGACCAATTGGGACAGCTTGATCCATCGCTTGAATTTTTTCTTTTAGTTTTGTAACGGTGTCGTTTATGTCCATTTCAACAGGGACATGCATTTTGGACGTGGGGGTCTTCACGTTGAGCTGGATTTTCTTGGACGGCGCCGGCGAGTCTTCCACCTTGACATTGTTGTTGTTGTTGGTGGTGGTGGGTTTTTCGGATTCAGAGGCAACGATGAGTTGAATGTGAGAGTTGTTGAGGATCTCACAGTAGGCAACGTCTTTGTCGTCTTCAAGGACTTGGCCATTGAAGACTAGGGTTTGGTGGGGAACAGAAATGCCCTGGTATTTCTGGACCTTTTCTTTGATCTCCAGGACTGTGTCAAAGTAACCCACTTCAATGGTGAAGGATCTTCCTCTTTGGGGCTCAAAAATCACATCCATTTTCAATTTTTTCTTCTGGTCTGTGTGTGTGTATATATGTATATGTGTGTGCACCTAAAAGGGTGGCATAAATGTGTTGTAACTGTATCCGATTTGCATGTTGTTTTTAAAACTTAAAGGGATTCAAATTCTGGATTAATTAGAAAGAATCAAAGAACGTTATCCCATTTATTATGCAATCTCGGATTTTCAGGTTTTAATCTTTCAATGCTGTTGTTATCCACTTCCCCCTCCTCCCTACTCAAATCATTTCAAATTAAATTGTATCAAAAAAAATTATTTCTGTTTAAATGCATTTTAAATATTATTAAAGACGGTCCTGCAAAAAAAATTAGTGTCAAAACTTTTGAAATTGAAAAATTAAAAATATATACGTTTACACGTGATTTTGAAGATTTATTCAGTCTAAGAAATTAATTACTTGTGGTTCCTTTTTCCTCTTTTTTTTCAACTTTTGATTACATTGATTTAAGGAAGATCATCGGAATAAACAGGTCGGTATAAGTTTGATGAGTAGATTAAGATCGTGTTTGGTATTTTCATTTTATTTTATTTTTAAACCGCGTCGTTGAAGCCTAAACCTGTTTCTGCAATTTTGCAATTTTGTCAGCTATTGAACACAAAAGCTCAATATGCTTCAAATTAAAATTAAACAGAATGAGCTGAGGAAAAATAAACAAGTACATGGTAGTCAAATGAACACACAAACTTCATGACGCTTGAGAAGCATAGAGCTGAACGTGTCGCGGCCAAACTTGACCATAAACATCTTTCTTGTTATACCGCCGGTCCCAAGACCAAGGCACATCTGCTAAGGAGATGAGATGAAAAGACATAAGATGATGAAATATGCGAATGGAAGGGTAATATAAATGTAAGAAACTGCAAGTTGACTGACCTTCAGTGGTGTATGGCTGGGGAGGGAGTTCATAAGGCACAGGCAATTTGATTACTTCAGATGATGAATCTGAATTCCTGTTTCCATGCCAATTCAGAGTCACAAGTGTTGTTCTTGATGCTTCCGAAGATTCTGGCCGTCCGCATTTATCCTGAAACTCGATGGAATTAATGTCTTTCTACTCTATTTTTTGTGCCATTTTCTTCCTTTATGTTAATCTCTCAAGTGTGATACTAATAAAGTATTTAAGTAGTGTGTGTAAAACGGTCAGCATGTAGCTGTTACCTCTGACGGAACCCCATTACTGGTACAAGAAAATCCAGAACTGCATGTTTTAAACGGCAGAAACAGCACTCCAAGCTGTAATGAGCCACGCAAAGTGAATTAAATATACAGCACCAAAGCTTTGGTAGGAGCAGAGTATAGCCACAAGACAAATAATTTGTAGAGAATGGGCAATATATTTATAGACATATTCAATTGAAATATATCGTTTGATGTATTGACATCCTCTAGGTCCTCGTATGATTTAGGACCTGCAGTAACTTGTATTTGAAAAGCTTGAAAAATTTCCCAACTCGGATGAACATCTCGAGTAAACCTCACAACAATGTATCTTCAACTGAGAAACTAACCTCATAAGAACGGATCATCAACTGTGAATTATTCTTCTGGAGAGCTCCCCAGGCAGCCTTGCTAAGATTTGCTGAAGTTAGCAAGAACCAACTGTTGGGACAATGTAGAAATTCACAGTTACTGCTCAAAATTGACTATGAAGGGTATGCTACTAAACATTCTAAAAACATAAACCCAGAAAAACACAATCAATAGGGTCGGAGATGAACTCTTACGCAAGTTTCTGACCATTGTAACGAGTGTATGTCTTTATATGTGGCATTGCACGACTGAAATGAAAAGGCAGAACTGTTAATATCAATTTATAGGATAACGGAAAAAATTGAAAATAAAAGACAATATTTATGCGGGTCTTTCTGCACAACAATTAATCAGTTTCTTTAGTCAGATTTTCTAGAAATATTCCACCTAAGCATTTCAGGGTCAAATATTTCACTAGAGAGAGAGAGAGAGACCAGCGGCCAGTATGGCGTGCCATCCATCTTGCCCAGTACTTTCTTAAGAAGTCTTTCTCCACATTCTTTAGTGGACTTGGAACTGCATTTCCAGCCGCATAACCCTGGCAAAGAGTGTAACCCACAAAAAAGCAGCATTCACTTATAAGGTGCACAAATGAAAGCAAGATGCAGAATATATAATCTAAGTTAAATGAAAGCAAGATGCAGAATATATAATTTAAGTTACAACGCACATTCAAAGATTACGTGATAGACAGATGACTCTTTTGCCAGTTAATTGCTGAATTACCCCTATATAGTATTTCATTTAAATATGTCCCCAACTACATGAGGTCTATTGAGATTTATCCAGGTAAGGTCTTTTGGATTTCTTGCCCATGGTAAAAACCTAGAAACTTTATGGAAGATGACCATATAATAGTAAAGCAAGGTCTATTGGAAAAGGTTCACAACAATGACCTACTTGATAGTACCTCTAGAGAGCATCTGACATCTTCTACCGTAGGCCATATTATAAGTGGCTCCCCAGGACCGAGGGGAGTTCTATCGTCTGATAAACCTGACGACATTGAAGATGCAAGCTCAGCCATCCACTTCTCATCCAAAGATCCTAGGGAGGAGAACTGCAAAAAAGCAAAGATCCAACATAATTAGAAAGCTAGCTCAAAATTAGATTTGCTTTACTACTATTTCTTTTTACCTTCCACAAAGCAAAGCACTCGACAGCATAAAGTTTACCGCATTAGTCATTATTCCATTCTATATATCATGCAAGTAAAGAGACCAATAGATGAAAATCAATTGAAAATGCTAAGTCAAGAATCCCAAAAATTGGACACAAATCAAATGCAATATATCTATACTGATAGGTACAGAATTTTGGAGTTACATTGCTCAATTTTTGCACCTAATCAAAGAAAAGCACTCAGCATTGACATCGTACATTATATGAGTCAACCGATTGTGTCCCCGTACCTGATAAGCAAGAGGAGATTTCCGAAACTCTTTATCAAAAGTGTACTCCTGGAGAATAGTGCGTAGCTTCATATGTCCCCACTTTTTCATGTTCGTACTCGTATGATATCCAGGGACAGATGCAATTAACCTCACCTGAAAATTATACACATGGACGAAGATACTAACTTTGACATTATACTATCCCCAACAAAACAAAACCAATGTATATAAAGTTCAAGGAATAGAAAACACACTGCTGCATTGCTGTAATCAAACTTCTTGAAAAATGACGGATTGATTTTGAAGCTTCCCAAGTTAGGAAAATTAACAGAAAACTCCGGCCACTGTTGACAGTCAACCAACAAGATGAAGATTATTACGTTAAATTTGAATTAGCATCTTTAAAAATCAAAACATCTCGAAACTAGAGATATAAGGTAACAAAAAGGCAAGAAAACCAAAACAATAAATAAAATCAACCAATGATCCACATAAATTGTTATATTAATACCTTAAGTGCACTGAGATAATCAATTAAGTCGTTTTCAAATCCGCATCCTTTGCTTGGATTATTTTGATCTTTCCATGGAAAATCTTGCATCCACAAACCTTGGCTTTTGTTGTTCCAGTCAACAAATATTAAGTTTGCTGTGTGTACAATAATTCTCACTCCTCGAGGATACACAAGAAGCATGGCCTTGGAATGGTGCGTCCCAAATGAAATGGGCAATGGTGGTTTGTGTAGAATCCAATTTGCAGGCTTCTTTCTCTAAAATTAGAGGTAACAACTTAAGGTCCAGGTTCCGGAAGAAAGCATAACATAGACAGAGATTAGGCATAAATAGAGCTAACTCAGACCTTCATATAATCCAGTGTACCATCACCCTCACCATGAATAACCAAGACATGCGGGACTTTTGCAATTTTTGGGCATGCTAAAGCAGGGAGGGAAAGAAAAATAAAAACAATCAGAAGCAATCAGGGAAGAATAGAAAGGATGCAACCATGAAATAGCTTATGCATGACACAAAGGTAATATGCCATCAACCAGATTCAGAATATGCACAAAACAGAAAATATTTCTACAGGAAACACAATCAAGATGACAAGAACAACATACCAGGTATCAACCAATCGATGTCTACCATGTAATTCGAAAGGATTGCCACGACAATATCCCCCTACAACAACAAAAATAAAAAATCGAAGTAAATTAAATTCCCATCCAAAACCAAATATTCATAAAGTCAATCAATTTCTTCCAGAACGTTTGCATGCTGAATATGAACCTCAGGCGTGCACTATTCATGCAAAAACACGAGCTAAAGCTTAAATATACTTCCACAAACACATTGCCGCATCGAGCACACTGCATATGGAACCAACAAGTTGTTCCTTACAACAGGGTACAATGGTTACCTGAATCACGTCCCCTATAGAAACACAAGAGGTATTTGCCCATTGGGGAAGTCCTCGCACATTCAAAAGCCGAAAGGTCTGTGGTATTTTATCATTAGGAACACGAAAATGCTGTATCGCCTCCACTTGACCGCCATCTCTCTTAGACTGCAAATTCCCACGATTCTCAGCCCCCAAGCTGCTTCCTTCCACCTCAGCCTTCAAAGTCCAAAGTCGATAAAGAAGGCATTTTGTTAGCCTCTCAAAATCACATTTTCCATAATCATCAACAGCAGTTTAATCAATCAAACTATTTAAAATCAAAAGAGGGACACCTTAAAACTTGTATTGGAACCTTTCTCTTGGAGCACTAGCTTACGTGACCGTTTTCGGCTCAACTCCTCAACTTCAGCACCCTTTCCTCTATCGTTTGAACCCCTCTTATGGTTATGGACACCATGCGCATCTACATCTTCGTTACCAGACAGTGTCTTATACTTGAAAAGATAATGCCCCGGAATTAGCTCTATAACATCACCATGGTGTATAGTCGCATTGTCTTTGGGAAACAATTTATTCCTAGCATTCTCCGATTTAACAACAATGGGATTGGTTCCATCCTACAGTTGCAATATTAACGTTAGCAATCGATCCACTTCGGTTAAACAGTGGACTGGTTTGGAGGTTTAAATTACGGAATTACCACGGCCAAAACGGCGGAAGCATCAGGAGAGGCAGTGAGAGTGAGGTGCTTGCGGCTAAGTCTTTTGTCGGAGAGGGAAGCTGTGGTGTGGCGGCCGATGTAATTTGGACCTTGGTTGAGGGGTATGTTGGGGATTGAAGTGTCTTCCTCTAGCTTGTCGTTGAGAGGAACCAAATATCCTATCTGCACAGAGCAAACATAAACATCTGCATCAGTAAAAATAAAATGATAGGTGGGAATTAGAAAGGGGCAAAAGGGTAAGGGAGGGACCAGAAGGCGAGGCATTGGTGAATGTTTGGGTGCATGAGAGTGGCGAGAGATATGTTGAGGAGCGAAGAGGAGATCGGTAGCTTTTACTGTTCAAGTCTTGAACACAATGGAAGTGGAAAGCTGAAGAACAGTGAGAAAAGCTTGAAGCTTGAGAGAGATCATTTTGACTCGGTGGGGAAGAAGAACTGAGAGAGAGAAGCACGAGTGTTGGCAAATTTGGAGGCAGCTCTCGGAAAATTGTGTGCTGTTTCTGTTTAGAAATTCGTCACATGACACTGATGACTTGTTGTTGGGCTCTTTGTTCATAAGCCAAACGTCATTTCGGGCCCTCTTTGTCAGGTCTCATAGGACCAAATGCATTTTGACCCAGCTTACTTATCAATAGTATAGCCGCCCGGCTATACTACGGTTTTTCTTTTTAAAGGCGCTAGGCGGGCCCCCTTTTTTATTTTTATAAAAATTATAAATAGTATAGCCGCGCGGCTATACTAGGGATTTTTGTATAGCCGGACGGCTATACACGTGCGAAGGGTCCCCCTTTTTTATTTTTATAAAATTATAAATAGTATAGCCGCTCGGCTATAATAGGGATTTTTTTATAAAAACGTACTATTTTGGACACGTGGGCACTAGGCGCTAGGCGGGTCATCCTTTTTTTATTTTTTTATTATAAATGGGATAGCCGCGCGGCTATAATACAGGTTTTTTAAAAAGAGTATAGCCACCCGGCTTTACAGTTTTGACACTTATCACTAGGCGGATCCTCCTTTCTTAATTTTTTTAATTATATATTAGTATAGCCGCCCGGCTATACTGTGGTTTTATGTTTTTTTAATTTTTAAGTAGTATGCTCCCAATGTCAAGTTGAATATCCGCGAAGTAGGGGAATTGCATACTTTCAATTTTTTTGTTTTTTGTTTTTGTTTTTAACTTACTGTGTCTTCCAAGCTGATCAGAATTGCTACACGAAGAACGTTTGTTGTAACACCAGCTATTACACAAATACTTAATCCATATACAATCAATGAGCATCAAATGGGAATTGAAAAGTCGTGAGTTCAACGGTGATTTTACCTCAAAGTCGCATATACGTACGTAGTAGTGTTTGTTATATAAATTATCCTTGAATGAATCCCAACAAATGAATCCATATCAACTTCGCCTTATAACTTCCCTCTGTAAAGGTTACAGAATACAATTTGCTAATATAGCGATTTGCAACTACAGTCCTAATACCCTGCCTTCCATCCACCACTCCGCTATTTCAACAAAAATATGGGTTAACTCTTCCATGTATTGGTCTAATTTACCAAAAAGTGTCTTGTCGGTATTTCAAGAACATGAGGTAGCATGGGCAACAAAATTTGCTACCTTCTGCGCTTGGATTCTTTTCGCATCTCAGCAAGGTAGTTCTCCAAGTTCGATTTTTCCCATAAACGTTTATGAATAAGATCTTCCTTTCTTGAGTCGTCTGAAAAACAAACCAATAAACAATAGGGAACAATAAGTATGAAGAACCTCTAGGGTGTGTGTGACAGTGTAGGAGAGCATGCAGAGTCTGGAACTTGCAACTCAAAACCATAATTACTTTATCAATTAAGATATGAGGTTGCAGCATCTTGTATGGAAGGTCTTGTGTAGGTTCATGGTGAATGGTTAAAGCTTAAAACAAATAAAGTACTAAATAGTTGGTGCTCAGACATCCATCCCCCTTCACCCCGCGTGATCTAATGGGATCGAAAGTTAATGACCCTCTTTCTCTGTTAAATCCATATATGAAGCCCCATTAACCTTGACCAAATTCATAATGCCAGTATAAAAAAAACACTGAAATTTAAACTTATATACCGAGATTTCTCCATGCATCAAGAGGCGCATTAAGGGATCTCTGTGTCAGGTAGGAGGCATCATCCCATGAATATGGCGCTTGTTTCACCCTGTATCTCCAGAACCAACAGCCACACCATAATAATAGCTGGATCAACAAGAAAAATAGTTAACATTACAGTAATAGTTAACGTAAAATCATCAATTCCATACATTACTAGGTAGACAAGAAAAGGAGTGGAATATATCAAGCATAAAGTACACCCATGGCCATTATTGGTTAGTACTGCTTATTTTAAACTTCAGCATACCTTGCCAATAGTGTAGGGTAGGAGTATGAAGCGGACAACAAGAAGATCCCACATGGAGGGCTGTTCAGCTCCTTTAATCTGCAACTCGAGTTCGTTGCCGAGATCTTCCTCCACTTTCCTATGAAAACAACATCCACCTTTCTTAACGACAAATTCAGAATCATAGAATGCAATTCCATGTACAATTGATTAATCCTCATGGATACATTATCAATTTTTTACAACCATGCATTTCATTATTTCTCTTTGAAAATGACTAAGAATTCATACTTGTTCATCTGCTTGTTACTCTTCTTCTTATTTGCAGTCCCCCCACTACGCTCAAGTTCCAAAGCCCGTAGTCTATTTTTGTAAGCAGGAGTCTTCTTGACCATGTCCACAGCCTACAGAGACATGAAACATCAAAAGTGTCACGAATGATATGCTTTAGCAAGTCCTGTAAGAATCCACTAGAGTATACATGAGTCCTTATCATACTAAAAACATTTGCCATTGCATTAGCTATAGTACACTCGAAGAATACAATAAGGAAAGACAATAAAATCTAGATTTGGGAGTGATGTCGGCAGTCAGGACATGTGTACCAAAGGCATTTTGTGCAACTTGTTTAAGCCATACAGTGACATCTGCATTTCAAACATTACTGCTTTGATACTCTTATAAATGTAATGTACACATATTGATCTGCCACAGTACCTGATTATACCTTGTCCACTGATTTAGATACTGAAATGCTGAAAGAATCAAAAGAAGGCCAACCAGGACAGCACGAGGATCCTAGAATGCGGACACACAAACAGTTTTAGAAACAAATACATGAAATTGGAGCTTAACCCATCAACTCGCAGAATTGTTTCTGAACCAGACAGAATATTAAGTTATGATTTGAACAATGAAAACTCTCTCACCGTCTTGTGACCGTAATATGCTTGATAGTAGCGGGCTGTATTGTAAAATACCTAACAAGCAAAAAACACGGCAACCTTATTTATCTTTAACAAATATCTAAGCTCAAAGAACATGGAATCTTAACAACTAGAAGCTCACATTACCCATATAAATTGAAAAACACAGCATAATACTTACAAGAATTTTCTTCTTTCATGCAATCTCAATTCTTAAGTCTACGAAAATCGATAGAAAGGTTTCCAATTTACTTTTTAGCCTTTAATTCAATGTTCACTCAATAGTTTATATATTTTACCTCCTCCGGATGTGCAATGGCGTAATCATACTGCTCCCGAGTGGCCTCGTCCTTCAGAATCTGCAATTTAACAATTAAACTCCATCATCACTAGCACATGACAGCAAATGAAAGTCTAAAATAGCAATTGCATTTGAATCAATTTCCAAATTTGGCATCATTTCCTACAAAATTACATGACCCCAAGTACCTCATAAGCATTGGCAACTTTAACAAACAGCTTTTTCGATTCCGGATCCGGATTTTTATCCGGGTGACTGAGAATCAAACACCAACATGTCAAAGAAAAATAATAAAATCTTGATTTAATAATTCCAGAGTAATTTACAAAGTGAAAAAGGGTGCAGACTCACTGTTTCAAGGAGAGCTTGTAATAAGCTTTCTTGATCTCAGAAGAATTCGCGCTCTGCGTAACCCTAGAGAAGCAGGTGAAAATGTTACGTAAATATGCGATCAAGAGAGGGGTAATTTGGGAAGCAGTGGGAAAATTATGAGGGAGAGGAGCGGAGCTGACCCTAGGAGATCGTAGCAGTCATCCTCGTCGCAGTAGATGGCCGTCGACGTAGTGATGAGATGGCACAGCATTAGAGCTGAAACAACCGCGAACCACCGAATCGCTCCCGGTGGCGCCATGCTGTACCAACGGAGCTCTAGATTTCTCTGAAATGGTTTCCCGATAATTGGAGGGTACTCTGCGTTTAAGTGTTTGAGGAAACCGACCAAAAATCCAATATATATATATATATATATATATATGAAGGTGGTCAACAGATCTGCATTTCAATAACAATTAGCCGTCGGATTTGCATAAACTCATCTTTGTATAGATGAGTAAACGACGTGTCGCTGTGTAAGAGTTGGCTCGGTTTGACCGCGACTTTGCTTTTCTTTTTGGAGAGTCAATTTTCCTTTTTGTTTTTGGCAATAATGACATTCAAAATTTCAAATACAATACAACATGTTGTTCAACTTTTTTTTTCTTTTCCAAAGTTAGAGAGGGAAAGGGGTGAAATTCACACATACGAGTATCATAGGAGGTTGAACTCTCAGGATTATTTGAAAGTACACCAAAAACTTGAGCCAATTCAACTAACACTACATCGATACATGTTGTTTACCGTTTAATTGCAGCTACATGTTAAGAAAAAAGAAGAAAAAAACCTATTTCTTAAAGCTTTCCTACCCGAGGTTCTTTGTTTAGTTCCCTTTCTCTTAATACCACTTGTATATATTCCTCTATAATAAAAAATTTATCGTTTGTATGTATATTTAAAAAAAATATTATTAAAGTTGTAGTTTTGAAAATATAAAGGTTACCATTTCTAAAGTTCACTTGGAGTTGGAGCGAGTTGAGGCTTTTACAACATGCTTGTTTTCTTCTTAAAATTTCGTTAATCAACCTCAATCAACAATAATCAATCCTTCATACACTATAGCTTAGGGTTTAGCAATGCTCGAGGTTGATGTCATTGGATAAAAAACAATAAAATGATGATAAACAAAACTTGTTATTTACTTAAAACAAACAACCTTAATTAAAACCAGAATAAAAACTATAAACCCCTAATTACACTGTAGTCCATCACAATTGACTAATTAACGAGCTTAATTTCCATGCCTAATATAAGATTAAGCTTAATTTCCATTGCCCTCACCCCAAATATATTTAGATAACCCTAATGATGTACTAGCAAAACTCATCTGTGTAGTGCAAATGGCTTACCTAATTATTAATTATACAACAAACCTAGGAAGCCCTATTTTGGAACCCAGCATTTTAACATCCTCTTGGACTTGCCGCCTATACTCCCCGAAGCTGAATTTTCTATACACCGAAGGCTCACGGCAGCTTTGTATCACAGTCTCATACGAAGGGCATAGGAAATATGCAGTCGAGAATCGTTCCACTGCCAAATTCGTGACCACTCGATGTTGAACACTCTTGTACACATTGTTGCTCCATGCCTAGACAAAAAAATAAATAAATCATATTGAGAAAAATGACACAAGCGGGCTTATATTATATTACATAAGAAATGAAATCTTGATATATGTTTGTGTTATGTTGTCAGACTGAAAATATAAGTAATTAAATTGAAAGTGAACCTGAAATAAATCTCCGATGTTGATGATTAGGGCCGCAGGATTAGGTTTAACCGCGATCCATATCCCATCCTTGACCAACTGCAGTCCTCCAACCTGGTCTTGATGCAAAATTGTAAGGAAGTCGCTATCAGTGTGTGGCATCAACCCAAACACCTCAGAAGGGATGGGGCATGGTGGATATCGGTTCAATCGGAGATAGCACGTGCTGGGCAAACAATTTGCTTGGAAAAATGTCGACTTGTGACCCAATTTCTCAGCTAAAATTTCAGCCAAGTTCAGTGCCAGACTTGAAACTGTTGTAGCAAACTGTTCCATTGTCGAGCTGTACACCCAAAATCACAAGTGCCCACGTGGCATAAATGAGTATGATGATGGTGAAAACGAAAAAACAATGAGAGGCAGAGAGAGGGAGAGAGGTCATGCATGCATTACGTACAGGGATTTGATATCACAAATCAACAAACACAAGGAGTGAGTTCAATAATTGGCACATTTCTGCAACACAAGGAAAAGTATGGTAGCTAATTGGGACAGCAAGGCTATATAGCTATCTGTAATTTTGTCCCATGACAGCAAGGATCGAAGCAATTCTAGCAGAGTGTCCCTGATGGTTCCTACAATCTAGAACAAATGAGATGATGCATTGCACACTCTAGCAGACGTTTCACTGCAAATTGCAAGTACTGAGATCACAAGATCTCTGCAACTCATTTTGTGGTTCCTAAACGACTGCATGTGAAGCAGAAGCTGACGCTTAGCTACTGAGCAGTCTATTTCATCAACTCTTCCAATTTCCATGGACAACCGGTAACTAAATGTGCAAAAAACCAACAACACAACATAAATTACCGATGCCAAAATATTGACATATGCAACCGTTTAAGAGTGGCGGTATTGCAGTATCACACAATAATTTCTCTTCGAGATTCAGAGCTTACTAGCTAGCTGTATAGTATCCAATTGTTTATTGGGTCGTTGGTTCCTATGGTTTTAGTGGATTCCTATTTTCCTACGGTAGTTTTGAGGTTGTGATTAACAAGTAAAAAGCACGCATTACAGTAATTAACATATAATTATGTGAATTAGTAAGTAATAATTACATATACCTGAGATTATAATCGAGACCAGCTGCTGATGAGGTGGAAATATCTTTGAGTGGAATGTGAAACGCTTCAGACCAAGCCAATTGTCTTAGGCATGTGGCTGAAGGCGTTCCCCAACGGTAACTACCCGCAGAGAAATTCAAGTGCTTGTCCTCCTGACTCTTCTTATCAAACGACTGCTTGAACACCTTCTCTTGCTCAATCTTCATCTTTTGAAGCAGCCCACCAGAAACCCCATGGTTCACAACCTGAAAGAAACCCCACTCTTGAGAAGCCCTAGCTATCTCTAACTTGCACTCTTCCCTTTCCCTTTCTCCGAGCTCCAACCGCTGCAGATCGATCAGCGGCAGGTCGCATTCCTCGACGATGACAAGCTGCAGCATCTCCTCATGGTCCTTGTTGTTGGTGTTGCTGTTGATTATGGTGGCGGTGGCTTTGTCCGCGGTTTTGTCGAAAAGGGTCTTGTAGGCCTTGTGAAATGGTGGGTCCGAGTCCATGATGCTGATTAGAAATTGAAAGACATGGACAAAAGTGAGAGAGAGAGAGAGAGAGAGAGAGAATTGAAAGGGAATGTTATGAGAGCCGGGAAGAGATTAAAAAGGGAAAGATGGATAGCAATTAACAAGTGGAGGGTTTTTGGAGATGGAGACAATGAGAAAAGAGATTGAGACAACGCCGCGTTCTATTGTTTCTTATGTTCCCTTCGTCGTCGATGAAAACGTTATGGCGTTTCCTTTTCTAAGTTTTGGAGTCTACACTAGAATTCTGTATCCGTGTCTTTTTGCTATAGGCACCAGACATGGAAGTTATCTATTTCATTTTAATAAACTTGGTCCTTTCTCAATTATCTTCTCTATAATTAATCCCTCTTTAAATTAGAGAAATTAAAATTGTTATCAAACGAGCCCTAAAATTACCATGTGTTTCAACTTTATCGACTATGACCTATGGACGATCATATATCAGCAATAATATTACTGACTAATATCTGCATTTTAAAAACAAACAAAAAAATTATAGTTAATTAAAGTTTTAATCACTATTTTCCATTAATTAAGCATGTCCCTTGATAATAATATGAAGAATTTCAGCTTACCTTATTAAAGGCTGTAGCCAGAGGGAGCTGTCGCGTGGATTTTCCTCAGACCTAGGATTTTCAATCTTCTCATCAGAAACGATATTAAAAGAAAATTGAACGCAAATATACCTTCCGAATAGAAAAAAACAAGATTGTGGTCGTACTAATGTGTCGACCACCGACAATACCACATTCCTTGGGCCCATATATTTAAGCGAAGCATAAATAATTTGCACAAGATAATACTTGTTATCCCTCACTGCAGGGATATGCCCATATCTGGTTCTAATTAAGCAGTACAAAACAATAGAAACCTTGGAAAATAACACTTGGTGTGATGAAAACTAGCTATTAGCGAACCTTGCTAGGAAACTAATCCTATAAAGCCTGACAAAACAAGAGAAAAACCAGATCGACCACTAGTATTTCAAGACTATATATATCATCAAGACCATCAATGTGTGGGAGCATACTCCGAAAACGGGATGAGAGCTCATTTAAGCACCATCAAAATCCTAAAAAATTTGAGTTTACAAACCCCATTCTGCACCTGTTCTGGATTCTCAAGACTCTATCAATATTCCTCCTTTTACCAGAAGCAGTGCGCCACCTCTAGCTACTACCGGATTTCGTGATATATATGAAATTGCCTGCATAAAAAGAAAATCAAACTTCCAAGTCATAACGTTGTAGCTCAAGATTCAAGAGTCAAAAAGCCCTTTTTTTTTTTAATCTCAGAGTGACAAAGTTAAAAAATAGCAACACTATATGCTTAGACCAGAGTCACGTGATCTGTGACCAAATCCCCTTGGCTGTGGCTAACATTAATATATATCAGTGTCCTGAAGAGGTTTTCTAGTAGTGTGCTAAAAGATAAAATGGAGGTGACTTGCATGGCAATATTAGTGCAGGGAGATGTTGACATTCCCACTTGTTTGATAGATTATATATCACATAAAGACTATGAAAAACATGCTGAATACAGTGGTTATATACCAAAAGCAAGAGTACAAGGACAGTGAAAGATCCAAGCAAGAAAGATAAGCTCAAACTTGTTACAAAGAAAGATAAAACACATAAACAGCATTAAAACAAAATATATGTGATGCTCTTCTTACATGTATGGAGGATGGAGACGATCGATTGATGCAGACGTTGGCTTTGAGAGAAAGAGAGACGCAAGAGCTATACATATATATATATATATATATTAAACTTTAAATATTAATTAGTTGGGAAGAGCTGGCTTTTATAAGGAGGAAATCCCATCAATCGTCCTCACTACTTTTGTACAGGCTGCTAAGAGGATTGAGAATTCATGCCTAAGAGAAGAACACGCGGCTCATAGTGGCATCAGATAAAATATGTTGGACGTCGGCCCTCCTCTTTTTTTTTTTTCTTTTTTTTTCATGCAAGTCACAACCTGGATTCTCAACCACACCAAATAAATCTAAATGCATGATCGTCAACTAGCTACTTGTTCTCTTCGTTACTCATAAGTTATATATGTTGGTTTCACAATTCATTTGATTAGCAAGTCATGATAATAATTATTCTATTACTGCATTTAAAAACTCTAAGAATTATTCTTTAATAATTAGTTAAGGTCCTTATTAAACGAGGATTCTTAACAGTTAGATCACAATTTCTCAACTAATTGTTGTGAAGATCACATGTCACGATCGGGAACTTAATAATCTAATTCAATTAAGGCGCATCTCAACTTATCTAATTAATCAGTCATCCGTTTTAATAATCTAGTTGCTAAGAAAGTGTATTAACAATATGCATATAGCACAAAGGATTCTACTTCCTCATCAGTCCATAATAAGAACACCTTTTTATATATTTCTAATCAAACTAAGATAAAACATACTTATCTGAAGGTTTTTGTGTGAGTATACATGACAAGAGAGAATAATGCAACCTCAAATTGAATGTTGAGAAGCTAGGATTCAATTCACCTCTGTTTTTGTCAAATTATTGAAAAGATGCATAGAATTTATCTTGTCAATAAAATTGAGGATAAACACATTTTTCTAATAAAATTGAGAATCGAATCGACAAGATTCTATATATCTTTTCAACAAATTGACAAAAAAAAATAGATAAATTTTCATACATGAGGCCAAATATATTGAAATCATGATGAAAACTGCTTACTTATTTTAGAGAACCAAGAACCGGTCTTGACTTGAGCTTCGAAATTGCTAGTTATGATCACCAAAAATCAATTCTCTATATACATCCTACATTGTTCCACGTTTGACCTGTAATTTCGAAGCAACACCTCCTAAACTGTGAATACACACATATGGAAATCTATGGCCTTTTCAAAAGCTCCTACATAATTTAGCACACACAAATCTCAAAAGGAAAAAGATTGAGTTGTGTGATTTTGTGAAGGTCGATCACTTATAATAAGGAAGAGTGCAAAAAACTAAGAATGGTGAAGTAGTAGCCATGGTGCTCAATGCATTTATATACCTAATATGAGGTGGTTTCATGAAATCATATAGTGTGTTTCAATCAACGGTTTAGAGTTGTCTACACAATTGTGGTTGATATAACTTATAATTAGTCGATGAAAGTGACCCTTGCGTGATGAAACATATCTTAAAGTCGCTTTATTACATATATTCCATTTCAAAAGTTAAATTAAAATGATATTTTATTTAATTTACTGAACATACCATATAATCACATGGAGATTTTGGAGTATTCTAAAGATATTTTCCATTTATAGCGCCTTGGTAAAGTGAAAGAAAACCTATTTATAGCGCCGACATGATTTAAAGGGAAATGTAGACGAAAGGGATGTGGAAGGAGAGACTTGGAGGGAGGACAACCAGTAATCAATTGAGAGAGAGAGAGAGAGAGAGAGTCGATGGATGGATGAATGGATGGATGGATGGATGGATGGATGGATGGATGAATATACACCAATTGGATAGTTTGGCTTAAACTTTAAATTTAATATATTATAAGAAAAATATCTAACTCTCTTCTCTCAAAAAGAAAATGTATGATTAAAGAAGAGAAGAAAAAAGGGATGGAAGTGTAACAA
This sequence comes from Prunus persica, assembly GCF_000346465.2. Taxonomy (NCBI): domain Eukaryota; kingdom Viridiplantae; phylum Streptophyta; class Magnoliopsida; order Rosales; family Rosaceae; genus Prunus; species Prunus persica. Next base: position 1,234,923 of record NC_034012.1, read on the forward strand.
ACAAGACAGGTAGAATCAACTGGACCCAACCGTCCAACTGTATTTAACCTCTGATGATCATGTCGGCAGAAACGTGGCAGAATCTAGAGTCACAAGCATGATTTCACCATTATTAAACGTCGACATATATACAAATTAGAATGCAGGCAGGCAGAGCAAGGCCATGCATGTGCAGTGCCTAATTACATATATGGATCGAAAAGGACACAGAATGCAAAAATATGCATGCCCAGTCTCTCTCTCTCTCTCTCTCTCTCTCTCTCTCTCTCTCTCTCTCTCTCTCTCTCTCTCTCTCTCTCTCCCCCCAATAAATACATACGAATTTCCAAAAAAGAAATGCCCTTTCGGCTCCTCCAACTGACCCAACAGTGCAAGGACGGTGGATGATGCTGCACTAAATATCAGATCAGTAGTGTTTAGGTTTGCTTTGCAACTGTGCATGATATCATTTGTACGTGGACAAGTGGGATCAACATCAAAGTGAGTGAGCAAGAGGTGGGATGGGAGGGTCAAACGTCATGTCGTTGTTGGAGGCATTTTACTATCTAAGATTCGCTTCATTTCTTTCAATCATTACGACTTTTTGAGGCGCGCCCAACCCTAGGGTCTCAGATTCCGATATGTGATGTTGACTTTCCGCCACGTGGCATCATCATGTGCAGAGAGAGACTGGGACCCATCCTCACCCGCCCCCCATTATTATAATGTCATGTTTGTTTGCCATTGCTCGCCCTACTGCATTATTGGACTCTTCCTGCCTCCTTCTGCATGTTGCAGTTTCTTCACTGCTCCTCGTCAAATTTCCTCTGCACTCTCTCTTTCTGAGTGACCCTTGGCTTATCATTGGGACAGACATATTAATGATTATTTGTTTGTGGAAATACAACCTCTCCTTTTAATTACCCAATCAATGAAAGATAAGAGGCGCATCAGCTCATGGACTTCAAAACTTTCCATCCAATCCAATATCTATCAACTTGTTTATACCATATCTCACCGGCCACTAGTTTCATGACACATAAAACATAAGACTCACAAAAGAGGCCCACGAAACTCAATTCAGACACTGAGGCCCATAAACAACCCTCAACAGTAAGTTAATCTTTGATAACCTAACCTGCTGATCCGGCTCAAGAAGGCACTTGCCACACCAGTTGAGTAAAGACAGGTGGCAGCCTCTCAGACGATGTCCACAATCCCACATCAAAATAATAATTCAAGATCCAACACTTTGGTCCTCTATAAACAAGGATTAAGTCCCAAGAAACAATGTAGTAACGATTTTGGCTACTTAGGTTTTACTTCGTCCAATTCATTACTCATTCCGTTCTTAAGCTAACTTAAGAATTGGAGAACCTTCGGTCAATACTTGAGGTCTCACCGTTGCTTTTTGTCTTGCAAATTATCCTACATTTGTTGAAGGGCCCACGAGACCGAAGGCATCACACTTCTAAGTTGGGTCCAATAATGATTATTAATTTTTGGGCATCAACACAACTCACTATTATTACAGCTTTTCAATTATAAAATCAACTTTAATAAAAATGGGTATATCACATGAGATATGTGAGTTATACTAATTAATTAAGGTAACATGTCCGACTCATTCATTTGAGTTAGATCCACTTCCTCGAATATTAAAATAGTTTCGAATATCGCATTATTAAAAGAAAAAAAAATCCATGTTAACCAAAGTAGCTGACTGCTGAATGAGACCCAATCACCACATAATTTATTTTATAGTCCATACACGATACCGGGCCTCAAGCCAACACGTCAGCAGCATATTAGCTGCTCACTATACCCCAGTTGGCCCAACGGCCCGCACACCCAAACAAAAATAAAAAACCAAAATGGAGAACGAATTAAATAATAAAATAAAAATAAAATAATGATTGCTTCTTCCACCTTGAGCGTTCCGAATCTCGGTCTCGCACCCAGGACCAGTTATGCAAATCACCAACCAATACTCAAAACTCCAAACGCCTCCGCTTCCTCCTCCGAGCCGCAGGGTGGAAAACCCAAGGGTAGCTCTCAACTGACTCGATGGTCCAGGGCGCGGGCCATACGCTCGGGTCGGAAATTGGACCGCGCGGGCCAGCGGAGCCAGTTGCTGGAACCGAATTCTCCGGTGCAGCCGAGAGAGCGCGTCTCGCTAGACGTCAAGGATGATACTTCAACAGGAAGCGACGGCGAGGATGACGTGGAGATGACGGCGGGGAAGTCGATATACATGGTTTCTGACGGAACTGGGTGGACGGTCGAGCACTCCGTGAACGCGGCGTTGGGCCAGTTCGAGCATTGCTTGGTCGATCGGGGCTGCGCTGTCAATACCCATTTGTTTTCTGGGGTAAAGTTCAATGCTTTTTGGTTTTTAATGTTTGCTATTGCCTTGTACTGAATCTAATGCAAAATTGTCATGTGAAATTGGTCAGATTGATGAAGTAGAGCGGTTAATGGAGATTGTAAAGCAAGCAGCCAAAGAAGGTGCCATGCTTGTGTACACATTAGCTGAACCATCAATGGCTGAGTCTGCTAGGCATGCCTGTAAGCATTGGGGCATACCAACCACAGATATGTTGGGTCCAATTACAGAGGCCATAGCAACCCATCTAGGCGTGTCACCCTCTGGCCTTCCACGTGGGGCTCCTGGCAGGAGCTTTCCTCTTACAGATGACTACTTTCGTAGGATTGAAGCCATTGAATTCACTATCAAGCAAGATGATGGGGCATTGCCCCAGAACTTGCACAAGGCTGACATTATACTTGCTGGGGTCTCTCGTACTGGGAAGACCCCGCTGTCGATTTATCTGGCGCAGAAAGGTTACAAAGTGGCAAATGTGCCTATTGTGATGGGGGTTCCATTGCCAAAGACCCTTTTTGAGGTTGACCCAGAAAAGGTTTTTGGTCTCACTATCAATCCTCTAGTGTTGCAAACAATTAGAAGGGCAAGAGCTAAGACTCTGGGATTTAGTGAAGGAATGAAGAGTAACTATTCCGAGATGGATCATGTGAGACAGGAGCTGGAATTTGCTCGAACGATTCTTGCACAGAATCCTGTCTGGCCAGTAATTGGTGAGAAAATTGCACTTTTCACATCTGTGCTCATATCAGTTTGGTTTTAGTATGATCTTGTTGGCCTGTTTCTTTTAAGCTTCAATTTGGTTGAGTTAGTCATCCTGCTCATATTTGGTTGATTGCAGAGGTAACAGGCAAAGCAATTGAAGAAACTGCTGCTGTTGTACTGAGGCTTTATCATGACCGGAAGCACAAGTGCTCAATGCCAAGAATATCAAAACGTTATTAATGATAAAGGGGAGTTGATGCTAAATGGTAGAGAGAGCTATCTCATATTAAACCAAGGAACTGCTTTCTTTTATTTGAATCAAGCATGCACATATGCGTCTGAAGCGAATGCTACAAGTCGTTTCAAAGTGTACATGTTTGTTTGTCACCGTTTGCATTGTATACTGATGATTTTGCAGTAAATAAATAAATATTTCCCATTGTGGCTTTCATCACCTTTGGATGGAGGTTAGAGCCAGATGCCACTCTATTTGTTTATTCTTTTGTGAGGTTTGGGTTCAACCATGATTACATTTACATGATAATGTAATATCTGAGGAAGACTCTGTTTTGTTTTGTATTTGGGCTGGATGTTTGGACCATGATTGAGTTAGTACATAAGAATGTAATGTTTTTTATTTGTGGGCTTGAGCATCCAATTTCTAACGTTAGATCTCTTAGCAAACCACTGGATTTCCAATGTGCCATTGTTTTATTAGTATGTCCTTTTCAATGGAATGCCTTTTGGGTTGGTCTGTTTTGTTATTATATTTGATTCTTCATCTTAAATTCTAGATTAACCTCTAAATATGTCATTTCTATGACAAATAATTTTGTAGTTTAATATATCCTTGACTTACTGGAATGAGGGAGAGAGGGGGGGAGCAATAAAAGCTGTAACTGCTACCATTCCTAGATGGCCTAAAAAAACCAAACTCTTTAAAGAGAAGGATGGGAAGATGGGAAATTACCTATTACCTAGGGGTAGATGAGGGCGGGTAAAGAAATAGACTTTCAGGGGGGCAGGCAGATCAACAAATCAACAACTATAATAAAAAACGTATTGCCAACTTCACACTTCAATTTCAAAGGGTGCGTGTGGAAATAAGACTTATTGCCAACTTCACAAACCCAATGCTTGATTCTGTGGATTTTGGGATGGATGACCCTTCGTTGTTCTCATGACATGACTTGTTTTTGGCTTATTTGTGTGGTTTTCATGTCAATGTTAGGGAAAGAGCCTTCCACAACAACCCAATGCACTCCTGGACTGCAAAGCACTTGCTTAAAGAAAAAGTTTCAAGTGCGCATGCGTGAACCACTAAATTATGATGATTATTAATATTATTACTATTGCTTGCAATCTCACATGGAGGCCACGTACAACAAACAAAATGGGCCGGTTGAAGTTGGATTGCCAAAAGAGCAAGCAAAATAAAAGGCAGAGGGGAATGAACGGAAAAGGATGAGGAGGCGGCCAAAAAAGTGACTTTCTTATCATCCACTAAAGCTGTGTAGAGAAACAATATTTTACAAAAGAACACATCATGTGTTTTGATCTCACCCATCTACATTAAAAATAAAAATAAAGGAAGATTCCTTCTCCTTGTCACAATGCATTACGACGTTGTCATCACTTCTAAAATTCTGCAAAAAGAAGTTTGGTATCTGTATGAAGACAAGAGTGGTGGGAGGTTGTTAGCTTTTTCCATCCTTGGAACTAAATCATCATCTTTCTGTTGTGTAATCTTGTCCCAAATCTCTCATTAGAAAGAAGCCGCTTTTTCGAGTAGCTACTTTCCCATGTCTTCCATCTTAAATTCTACTACAAAGTGCACACATTATGTCACTGCTGCCAATCTAGACTGTTTTCATCTGCGTTGTACTTGGCAATTGAAAGGGTGAAGTATATCAACAAGATTGTTCCAATGCTTGACCTGTCGCCACAAAAACATACTTGCGTCATTGAGCCCAAGAGGGGAAGCTTCCGTTGTAAGTTGTAACTATAGACTATTTAGAGAGAGATTAGAAAACTTACATGGTGGCAAAGAAGAAAAGAACCCTCTTGGGGTCGATGGCCCAAGATGAAGAGCGCCGGAAACTATTTCTCCGAACAACACATCTGCCATCGGTGGTGGTGCCGATGTTGGCTGCTGTGACGGTGATTTGATGATGGACTTGCGGGTTGCTCGAATGATCTATGGTCCCCATAGCCAGTGGGGACTTAGGCGTGCTAGATCCTACAAGAGCAGCTGCAACTCAATAATTCCATGCCAAATTGTGCACACATAATATGTTAGCTAACTAGACTTTCACCACCAAATTTCCCATAATGCTGGTTCATAACTGCCTAAGGGGCCCTAAACAAGGAATTAAAACAAAAGGGAAAAGATATACAGTAATCTGTACTTTTACAAAACATCAAACTGCATCATCTAGTTGACCCAGCACTGGTTGTATTCACTGTCATAACTGCAATTTGTGATAAGAGTGGGTTCTACTTTGAATTATGGCTGTGGGTTCATGTTTATCCCAACTAATTTCCAACTAACAAGTTTGAATTTTTTTAAGCAAATCAGTCAGAAAACTTAACCACCCTTTAAGAAGATGCTCAAGGGCACTCACATACATCAGCACATCAGATACAGTAAAAATATTATTAATATAAATAAATAAGAATATTTGAATGTAAGGCAGGCCAAGTGTATGGGAGTCACCCACCTCAATGTGAGGCTGGTACAGGTTGGTGATAACAATTATATATCACAACAAATGTGGCACACACTTAGGTATGGTCAAAATTTCCATTTTGTTCTTATTGGTTTTACAAGTGTCTCGCATTTTGTTTCCAGAGTCTCGTAGATTGCAGGACCATCAAGCCCAGAAGGGCAATTGAGCAATCACTCTCACACACAAAAATTATCAATCTTTTACCAAGCTTGTGATAGTTTATTACCTATTAAAAAAAAATAAACAATTCATGGTTATAGGTGAAGGGAATTAAACTATTATTACCTAACGGTGAAGATGCTCCCCCAGCCAAAACATCTCTATCAGTTGAAATGGCGTTGTAATTTATCTTCTTCTCCACATCACGCTGAGACCATTTCCGAGAAAGATTTCTCTGCATCTTTATCATCATCATAAAGAAATTGTCAACAATTACTCACCACCATCATTTTCCATTTAACCTTTTCTTTTGGGGGGACCTTTAAAAAGATAAGTACAAAGAAGAGTAAAAGCAGAGTTGCAATGAAAATTTAAAAGAGACCAAACTTGCAATGATGATGCTTGCTTGAGAAAGACATTCGATTACAATGGCCGCAAAGTTTAATGGAGGGGGTATTATTATAAGGTTATCTCAGACATATTGGTTTTCCATTTCAAGAAAACCATGAGTAACTGAGAGATTAGCCATTAAAAATTGTCACTTTTATGATGTTAATGGAATGTAGGAAATCAAAAAGAAATAAAAGAAATGCAGAAGGCGCAAACTCTTATGAAAATAAAGAAATTAAAAGAATCCCATTAGATAAATGAGGAAGAACGTACCGAGACTCTAGAATTTGGAGTAATATCTTTATCGGTGCCATGGGAGAAGCTTTCCATATCAATGACAAAGCTGTCAGACTTATCTGCTGTGTAATGAAAGCCGTTTATATGATCGGAAACTGAGATTTTCTGGGTACCCATTTTTTCTTCTAATCCATAAACCTCTTCAGTGGCTGCCGAATCCTGAACAAAATCAAGAACCCAATACAGAAACAGAGGCTCTGTAATTCAAAATTGTTCTGGAAATTTGAAAACATATGCCGAACAGTTACGGAGGACTCAGAGAGCCCAATGGAACAGTTACAAGAATTGAATGGAGCAATTTACAAGAAAGAAACGGAAATGAAAAATAAAGAAAGCCCAGAGAGCTAGTGCTTACCAACTTTGGATTTTCCGCCATTTTCTGTCACTTTTATAGGAGAAGAAAGCAGCCCAAATGAGAAAGAAGCAACGCAACAGAGAAATTGAGAGAAGAAAAGGTCGTATCCACAGCGTTATAAAATTGCGTACCGAATGGGACAATCACCAGCCACCACCTGATTGTCATATAAGAAAATGAAAAAACAACAAAGAAACACCCAAATAAGTCAAAACTCGAAGATTTAACCCCAATAAAGAAATACCATATGAAACAAAGCCCGTGAATTGTAAGAAAGAAACTAACTTGGTACATAAAGACTGACTTTTGTTTATTGGGTTTTCTTCCTCCAACTGCCCCACCCAGTGGTTCAAAGAAAATAATATCTCAGCACAGAGCAGACGACGTAAACACCCAGAAGAGAAAAAATGACAGTCTTTTCTTCTTTCTTCAACAAACAAAACCTTGATGAGAAGGAGGCCTGAAGGGCTTCACAATAATACAATTCTGTTGCCAAAAGCGGAAGAGAGAGAAGAATTTTGGGTGAGAGGGAGTGGGAATGTGATCATGTGGGACTGTTCTTAAGAAACTGGCTGGTGCTTTTATTTTATACGATCATCAGCCTGAGTTGGTGTCTGATTATAATTTATAATTGTAGCAGGAGCATACGTTTTGAGTATGCAAAATAAAATTTCATTTTCTTGACCAATTTAGATTTACAGGGTGGTGGGGGAGATCACAAGGGGGCCAGTCCATAGTAAATCCCCTACACCCACCCCCGAATTAATAGAACAAACATCCTGTCATGTTCCGCTAATTCTGGTTGTGTGGATTGCTTAATCATTAATTAAACAGGACAAAATGGTTTTAATTTGTAGTCCCTTGTAAAGCTATCCATCGTTGATTTCGAATTTCGATGGATATTTGCTAAAATTGTATCAATCTCATTTGTCTCTCTCAGCTCAATCAGTTCTGCACGACAAGGTTTGATGATCTGTATAGTAAAGTTCACATGGATTATCCCACATTAAAATCTAAACTTTGGAAAATTCTAAAAAGCCATAACTAAAAATATGATGATGAGTGACTTTCGTATTATAACACAGGTGGAGGTCTAGCCATTTTTTTTTCTTCAAAGAGTCGACATTCCTAAACTACCTCGTGGGGATTTATTTTTTTTATTTTTTTTATCAGAGAAAAAACATTTCATTGAAACATCACTGTCATAATACAATTGAACAAAAAAAATTGGATTTCGTCGATACAAAAAGTGTGGCATGATTAAAACATTGCTTTAAAAAACTCTAAACGGAGGAATTTAAATTTTGAAACTTACTAGGAGGCGAGGAAATTAATAGTTTTTGATAATTCAATATATGTGGACAGCTTTTAATTGTCTTCCCGAGCTATAAGTTGATTAGCATATGAAGACAATTCAACACATATAATTATAATTTATTTATTTATATAATAAAAATCGTTGCGTAACAATTTGTAACGTGATTGTGTATATAAAGATTGTAGATAAACATTCTTCTTTCTAAATACACAAAAAAAGCAAAGAAGAAGAAGAAAAAAAAAGAAGGAAGAAGTTGTCAATTTACATGTGACGACGTGAAGGAGACGTTTTTTGGCAGCGCATCAAGGGAAAGAAAACAAAACTATGGCTCTATAGTTTTTGTTTTTATTATTTTCTTTCTTGTTTAATTTTTATTTTATTTTTTATACCACTGATATTAAGGAGGTAAATTCGAATATCAAACTTTCAAATAAGAAAAACTGTTGTTAAGTTAACCACTTGTAGACGTCCGCAGTCTAATTTTACGTGAAGCGGCACAAGTAAACGTAATACACAAAAGCCTCATTCCTTTTGCTTTTGGTTAGGAAAGAGCAGATGAGGATCGACCAACCTTCCTTAATTAACAAATGCTACTTAACACATGAAAGTGCATATGGTGAGGCGGCGCCATGTCAGGGTCCAGGGAGGCTTAAAGCAGCAAAGAAATATAAAGCAAAATAGTTTTTAACAACTTAATTATGTTCTTTTAAAATTGAGAAAAATGCTTGTCACCCTTTTTATTTTTATGGTCAGAAAAAAAAGTCAAAAAGACACATACGTGTGAGCCCCAAATTGTTGTCTTGTTTCTTTTATGTTCTTTGGCTTCTGCTTTCTTTTTCTTTCAGTTATTATGAGTAGAAAAGGAAATCATCACCAATTTGAATTTTGTTTTTGCAAAACCAGTAATGATCACAACATACATTCTATTCTGTTCTATGTGATCTTCGATGAATTCTCAGCAAAATTTGACCCCAAATGTTCCCATTGCTTTCAAGTTTTGTATACCAACTTGTAGCAGTTGAGATGACAACGTAAGATTTCAGTTTTTTGTGCAGCTGGCAGCCTCAGATAAAACAAAAACGGCTTCAAAATTATGTGCCAAAATTTGACATGCAGAGCTCTGCAAATTTGAAGCAAATATCTGTGGTGCCTATAAAGCTACCACTGTGGCTGAAATAAACCAGCTGTATGCATCCTCATGCAGCTTTCACATTTTTGTCATTTGAGATTAAATTCGCTTTGATTCTTTTTTGACAACTTGTAACACTTGAGAAGGACGACCTTGTGTTTTTCAGTTCCACAAACTGCAGGCAATGTCAGATAAAACAAACACAGGATAAGTCCCCCTTTTTCTATTTTGACATTTTGGGCAGCTGAACTTGATCCCTTGGAAAAAAGACGACATGGTGGTCACTATCTAAATATAGAAACGTGACCGTGGGAGTAAAACCACTACTTGATATTTTTCATTCACTCTCCCTTATTTATATTCTTTAGTTTGGTCCCTATGTCTCTCTAGCTAGCATAGCAATTATCATTGACGGCTGTGATTTGCACCAGAACAATGATCTGGGGTTTTGATTCACTCCGACTCGTTAGAAGAATCGAAGCAACATGAAGCAGAGACCGAAAAAGGATGAGGCTCTCAAACGTTTATAGCCAGAAGTGCAGAATCAAGGTTTAGCCTTAGGCATGCTATCCTTATCTCATTGTAAGCCATGGTAATGGTTTTTCAAAAATGACGCACACAAAAAATTAAAACATCTTCACTGTATTGAATTAAGGTATAAAGTTGCTTGTCATTACTCAATACCCAAATTAAGAGAATGAGGAGGACATATATTGGCCAAATTAGGACAGATATTGGCTTCATTCTTATGTTCTCATTCGAGATTTCTTCTATGGTTTGTCTTTGTTACTAGCAAGCAATCAGGTCCCCATCAATTTAAATCTGTGGGAGTTCTTATTTCTCAACAAATGGTCCATTTTGCAGAATGTGAAAACCGGCACTGAACTGAAATCTACAGTATAATTGACAAAGAAAGAAAGAAAAAAAAAAAAAAAAATCATGCCTTCCATTCGATGTTTAATCATGCATGCCTTCATTCATAGGGTCAGAAGTGTTGTCTAATAAATATTTTAAAGTCCAGAATCGTTCTCTGTGGATTATCTTCCTAATTAATTTGGTTCTGAATCATAATGTACCAGTGTCCAAATATTGTTTATGCAGACACATATATCCAGGCCAACTATCTAATTATATGTTATCCCCAATGGTTGGTGGTGGAAATCCACCACCTGTCTATTGCTTGGTGATCTTAGCCAATCACAAATACACACGGGGGGTTTTCCATTTTCTTTCCCAATTCATTTTTTTTGTACCCTTTTGAACCTCCTCATAATGTGAATGAATGAATCATATCAAACTCTGTGTCTGCTTGGTGGATGGTAGAGAAAAGAAAACTTGTGTAATAAAAAATGGTCGTTGGTTGGATAATATTGGATTGCTAGGGTACTTCCATAAGCAAAAAGTTAAAATTTACATGATGTGGTGGGGTACAAACAATATCAGCAATCAATCAAAGTAATCGATCATTACATGACCAAAAGCATATTTCTTTTTCCTTGTAATTTACACTCCTATAGTTTTAGTGAAAAAATAATTACTTCATGTTAAGGAAAGAGGAAAATTTTAGCTGATCTCTCCCTCTGTGAGTCTCAAAGAACAACTCCGTAGAGGTGAAAGGAGGAAGAACCATTAAGTGTGTTGATGCAGTATGTACATTTTAGGGAAGATGGGAAGATGGAGGTGGGGACTGGTGAGTTGACGGGATGGGAAGAAAGGGAAGATGGGGTTTATTAACCCTAAAGTTTTAATAGCTAAAATTACTAAAATGCTCATGCCACGTCAGCATAATTAACACTTTTGTTGATGAAAATTGATTGAAGAATTTCTGTTTCAGGGGGTAAAGTGAGACCGAACGCTCGTTTCAGGGAGTAAAACAATGATTAAGCCTTAATTTAATACATATGTCAAATAATTTAATATAATATATACCTATTAGTATTACTATATTTCCAGTAGGCCTATATACACATAACATTATTATTAGTAGGAACTTGTCGAACTCGATGATTACAAGCATCAATAATAATGGAAAAGAGAGAGAAGATGGCCAAGTTCCATAATAATTGTCAAATCTTCCATGAATATATTGTAGATATTATCAGTACCTGGATCATATATATATATATATATATATATATGTGATCCAATAAAGCAAGATCTCTCAAAAGATAAGAGCTAAAGCCGTGGCCCTGCCTGCTCTTGGCGCTCTGGCCATCAAGGAACAGACAAATGGCTGGCGGTTGACTGATGATGACTCTACCATGAGCAGCAGCAGCAGATTACAGAATCATCTTCTTCTATACAAATGGTGTGCATATAGACGTTTTCACCAAAGTTTCTTTGAACCAACCAACCATATGTTATCCGCTGAAGAAAAAGAACCGTTTATGTTTGAAGTTACGCAGAAAAAAACAGACAAAATCATAGTTAGCTAGTTACCGACTCAGAATAGCATGTTGCATGCAGACAATAAAAGGGACAAACATTCAGAAGTGACAAAGTTCCAATGCATTTGAAAGAGAGAGGGTATAATATTGGTGGGCTCCCGTACGATTTGTATACTGTTGAGTTGTAGTAAATTGACAGCTCTCGTGCGTCATCTTGGACATAAATTAAGGCCTGGACAGTATCTCACTAGTGGAAGTTAATAATTACCAGAGCTGAATGCCGAGCTTATTACATCAAGTTCCTATTAAATCATGTTCATGGGCTACCTTGTTTTGATTGAGAGGAGTTTGCTTTTGCTTTATGTTTCTAAACACTTAGGTCTGATTGATCCTATCATTGATTCAACACTGTTGCAAGAAACAAATGATTAATTATGCTAAGCTAACTCATATATTTTTATTACTTGGATCGTTACCACCCACCCACCAATGATGCGTACGCCCTTTGTTTTTGTGCTGACAAATCACTTCATAATATATAAAGTTTGGGAAATTGGTAGCCCCTCCCATCCATCCATCCATCACCACCACACAAAGGCTCCCTGTGTGTCTGAAATTTGTACGAGTCATTTGCATTGCATTATTTATGGCTCCATTGCGTTTGTACTTGCATGCAATCCATTCCAAACATGCGTTTGAATAAAGTTGAGATACATTAATTGTTAGCAATGTCGACCAATCTCTCTCTCTCTCTCTCTCTCTCTCTCTCTCTCTCTCTCTCTCTCTCTCTCCCCCCCACTCTCCCTCTCTCTGTGTTGTTGTGTGTGGGGTTTTAAGTTAACATATCAAGCTCTGTCTTTTGTTGCTTGCTACTGATCCTAAATCAAAAGATTGAATACATCCATTCTTTGTGTGTGTTGATGTAGACGGGAAGAAGATGCTCTCCGATCCTATCCCATCCCATTTTCGTCTCCCTCTTTTTTGAGGGCACACGTATTCAAACTATGACCCACGGGCCATGGCTAGGCCACGGGCAGATCAACTATATATGAATTATTCATTTTTAAATTTATTATTATTAATAATTATATTATACTTGAGCTACAAATGAAAGTATCTCTGAAGTTAAGTCAAGTATTAAACTTTATTTATTTCAGTTCAGAGAATTGAGGATTTTGAAAAGAATATGGGCTCTTGGCTGAACTTTGTTGGGCTTAAGTGTGAACCAAGCTTACTACTTGCTCAATAGTGGGTCTTGCCTGAACTTTGTTGGGCTAAACTCCAACGGGCTGATGGATGTGGTCACATTTTCCAGTCCATCGACAATCAAACCAAGTCTATTCGATCTCAATTTTATAAGATGAACAACATTAACATTAAACCATAGATTCCGAGCCCTTACATTTAGACATTGTGCATTTATTCGTATTTCGCGACAACAGTGTTAAATTGTAGTTGATTAAATGGATAAGTGTTAAAAATCGAAGTGTCTTATCTTGGATTGTTAGATTATTAGAATAATTTAGATGTCGCAAAATGCGGATAAATGCACAATATTTAAATATAGAGGCTCAATCTCAATCCAGCATGGTTAATGCTAGCTGGCGTGACAAGAAATGCAAAATTTAAATATTGACGGACACATTCAAACTGATAATACTTAACGACATTCTAACATCCAAACCATGTGATGTGCTACTGGTCGTATATCATAGGTTATTAGAAGTATGTATCTAACTAACATTAAGGCGCAATCCAAGCCCTCTTACGTGTCCATAAACATAATTATATATGATTTTATCACACAACCTGTACATGTCCTATATAGATAATTTAAGCAATTCTCTAATATATATTATCTTTCAGGACTTCAAGTAGAGCAGGATAATAAGTTTGCCTCAGCAGCAGCACTACTTACTTACTAATTAAACAAATAGATGGACTTTGTTTAGCAACATCACATGCTTTGTATTATGTTAGGGGTCAACTGTTTTTTCGAGCTCCCGAGGAAGGACTCATCCATCATGCAGCTTGATGCTTTTATTCAATGACAATGGAGGTGAACCAATAGGGGTTTAACAACTTAATCTTGAAATATTAAGAATTAACCTATTGCTAATTATAATTTATATGTGATGTGAGGCCGAACCGGTAGACATGTGAGGCACCATATTATAAATCAGTGAAATTAAACAATCAAAAGTCAGAAGTGTTCCAAGTAATATGACATGATTAGCGGGTTCGTTAGGACGTCAAAGCTTATATATATATATATATATATATATATATGTATAAGTTGGTGTCTGTGTTTCAGCACAAGAGATAATCACAAACCCTTGAGCTTGACATGGCTACTTCAAAGCTTTTCTCATATCTCTTTCTCCAGCTGACCTTTATACTTTTTGTCCTTGACCTTGCAAATGCGCAGGGAGGGCTCAACGTCGGGTTTTATGCAAAGTCATGCCCCAAAGCTGAGGACATTGTGAAGAAAGTCATCTTTCAAACCATATCAACTACACCTTCACTTGCTGCTCCTTTGTTGAGAATGCATTTTCATGATTGTTTTGTTAGGGTAAGTATATATAACCAAAGAAATAATGTTATCTATTTCTTTCCATGCAACTGATATATATCACTGGTTTTTCCTGCAGGGTTGCGAAGGTTCGATACTATTGAACTCTTCCACCAACCAAGCTGAAAAAGATGCAATTCCAAACCTAAGTCTACGAGGATTTCAGATCATCGACAAAGCTAAGTCTGCTTTAGAAAAGGCATGCCCTGGAGTGGTTTCATGTGCAGACGTCTTAGCCATAACAGCTAGAGATGTGGTTTCCGCGGTACTAAATCATATCATTTTCCCTCCATTACATTCCATTGAATTTGTAAATTTTGCTTTTAAACAGCTAATGTTCATGATGTGATGACCTCAGCTCAATGGAGCACACTGGAACGTTGAAACAGGACGAAGAGATGGTAGAGTTTCCAATATAACAGAGGCCTTTATGAATCTACTACCACCCACTGCAAACATTACTATATTAAAAGCAGGCTTTGCACGAAAGGGTCTAAGCGCCAAAGATCTTGTAGTGCTATCAGGTACCTAAACACCACAACATATATATACGTAAAGTTTCAGTTTTTACTAACTCTATTATGTTTATGAAACAAATTTAATTACGCTCTCCTATTATGCATGCACTTATATAAGGCGGGCACACTATTGGGACTTCTCACTGCACTGCCTTCAGCAACCGCCTTTACAACTTCACGGGGAAGGGCGATACTGATCCCACACTGGATCCCAACTACATTGCAAGATTGAAGTTGAAATGCAAACCCAATGATCAAAAGACTCTTGTGGAGATGGATCCGGGGAGTTTCAAGACATTCGACCAGACCTATTTCACTCTCGTGTCCAAGAGAAGGGGTCTCTTCCAATCCGATGCAGCTCTTCTTGATGACAGCGAGACAAAAGCTTACGTTCAAAGTCATGTTGCCGCCGTTGGAAAATCTAGTTTCTTTAAGGATTTCGGTGTTTCCATGGTGAACATGGGTAGGATTGGAGTTCTCACCGGTAACGCAGGGGAAATCAGGAAAGTTTGCAGCAAGATTAACTAAGGTTTTATTAATTTGAACACCAAGTGAGCAAATAAAAGGATGTATATCTGCCTCCATATATATGTATTTGTGCCAGTGTATGTTGTTCTTGATTATTTTCTTTCTCAAATAAATGTCTAGTTAAGTTTCAGTATTGGTGGTGTCAACTTCTCTGGATCCAGACGCCATTATAAAAAATGCATAGACAACATGTCAGTTCCTTTTTTTTGGTGATAACGGACATGGGCACATTTGCCATTGATCTCCGGACCACAGCAAGACCAATATACAAAGATACCTCAAAAACAAAAAATGAATAAAGTACACATAAACATTGGATCACCAGCTCACAAGATTCCTTAGTTCGTATCTATACTTTTCACAATCCGTAGGAAACCTTTATGCCTTGTTCGGATACAAGTCTCTGTATGTAATACGGTGATGGATGATGCATTATTTGTACGTACATTTCATAAACCAATTGATACAATACATACAACAATGTCCGTTATATTCTTTTCTTTCTCCCTCCTAAAAGACCCAAAATGCTTTAACCTCCCTTCACTCTTCCCCGCCACCTTCTTCACTACATAAACATTAACAAACCTCTCCCTCTATCCTATTCATCAAATCATCCCCAAAACTTCCCTGCCAAAAATGCACAACTCCCCCGACCGGTTGCCGATCCAGTACCCCACCCCGGAGCCCCAACGCATGAAGCGTCAGCACACCCCCCGGTACTACGCCCACCGGGTCCGTGAAAGCCTCACCACCCGGGTCTCCAAGCTTTTCTGCACCATCTTCTTGGGCCTCCTCCTCATTCTTGGCATGATAGCGTTCATACTTTGGCTTAGTCTACGTCCACACCGCCCAAGATTTCATATCCATGCATTTACGGTTCCGGGCTTGAACCAAGAAACCGGGTTTGAAAATGCTCAGATCACATTCAATGCCACGGCCCGTAACGCCAACCATGATATTGGTATATACTATGATTCAATGGACGGGTCCGCTTATTATAAGGACCAGCGGATTGGGTCAATCTCCGGGTTACTGCCCCCGTTTTATCAAGGGCCTAAGAACACGACGATCGTGGCTGGGTCGTTTACTGGGGCTACCTTAACGGTGAATAGCCAGCGTTGGATGGAGTTCATCAATGATCGTTCGAGAGGAACGGTCGTGTTTCGACTTGAATTTTCGGCTACGATTAGGTTTAGGATTCAGTCGTGGGATAGTAAGCGCCATCGGATGCACGCCAACTGTGATGTCGATGTGGGCCAGGATGGCTTGATCTTGCCCGTTTCTAAAGATAGGAGATGCCCTGTCTATTTCACCTGAATTTGGAGAATTATTATTATTATTATTTTTAATTTTTAATTTTTGCATTTTAACTTGTGTTTGTGTTTTTATTTCGTATGCTTTTGGGGGTTACATAGGGTTTGGGTTTGCTGTGATTTACTTGATTTGTTGTATAATTTTTCTAAATTGAATGGTTCAAAATTATTTATTTTTTTTGTTTTTATACGTACAATGATAGTTTAATATACGACCCACAGTCATACCTAACTGATCTAACTAGCGTATGCACCTGCATCTTTTAGGCATTTAAAAATAGTCTTCCTCTTTCTTTTTTACTTTTTCTTCCATATATGCTTTCCATGTTTCCTCCAATTGAAATGGAAAGAACACTTCTTTTGGACAGAAAAAAGTTACAAATTCTTGAGCTTCTTTTGCCAAATCATGGTCTGCATAGTCCTACAGTACTGTTCAAACCAGGTTGTGATGAAGTTTCTACAAATGGTGATTGCGTGGGGTCGACTGGTTTTGGGTGGTGAAGTTCTGATGAATGAATGCTAACCATTTGGTTAGCACAGTAGCACTTAAGACTTAACGAAAAGCTCATTTCATATGCAACAGCTTCTGGTCTAACAATCATGTCAGATCCAAAACCCTAGTATATCAGAATATAGATATGATTTGATATGATGAAGGGCAATCAAAATGGTAATCTTAGACATGAATCATAATCATGATCAAATCCAATTCGGGTGATGTTTATTAATTGGGTTGCGCCAAATGATCATGTCATTCTTTCTTTATACATATGGGATATATGAGGGGAAATCAAGATAGTAATCTTTGACATTAAATCATAATCATGATTAAATCGAATTCGGGTGATGTTTTGCACTACAAGATCGTGCCATTCTTTCTTTATATACCTGAAAAACCGTCGCATTCTATCATTTTATTTTCGGCTCTTGGGTGGAAAGTGAAATTAACCTAGGTTTCCAAGGATAGACTCGTGAGCAATCAAATGTATGAAAATTTCACAAACTTTAGCGGTTTAGCCTACTGCTTTAGTTTCCCACTTATTACTTTCTGCTCCAACAGCAAAGGCTGAAACCCCATTGAACTCACTCTAGGAGAAAAAAAAAAAAAAAAAAAAAAATTCCTTTTGTAACTTGCTACACAACTTTGATATTCCCACTTTTGCTCCTTTCTTACTGCAGAATTCACCTCTTTTCTCCCTTCGTTTCCTTCTCTAAGTGCAGCCCAATTCATTTTAAAAAATCACAAGTCAATATTTTATAAACAATTGGAAAAAAAATGTGCGAGATCAAGAATTTCTACTGCTGGCTCCTAGAATTTTCCGTACTCCTGCTTCTCCTAGCTCTCTGTCTATGGCTGGCCATACGTCCAGAATCCCCCAAGTATACCATTGTGGATATCACCATCCCGAAGTCCGATATAGACAGTGGGGGTCAAAATGGCTCTATCATATACGCCCTTGAAATTGAAAATTCCAACAAAGTCTCTAGTATTTACTACGAGGACACAATTTTGAGATTCTATTATGGGTCAGAGACTGTTGGGGAGAAAACCATACCTTATTTTCATCAAGGAAGAGGTAAAACCTGTCAAGTGACTGATTCTGTGGATGCCAACCAGCAAGTTTGGAAAGCTATTCGCAATTCCATATCCAATGCAACTGCAGAACTGAAGGTGGCAGTGCTAACTCGGGTTCAATATAGAACATGGGGAGTGAAGAGTAAGCATCATGGATTAGACTTGCAAAGTCAATTATCGATTGGTTCAAATGGTAAGATTTTTGGTAAGACGAAGAAAATTAAGCTACGCCGTGCTTCCAAGAAATGGAGGAGGAGGACTAATAGACGACGATTGTTATACTAGATGTTGCAAATTTACAATATAGCTGCCTAAATTTCATGGTCTTGTTTATAACTGACCAGATTATTACTGTTACTGTAGCAGAATATACAATTCGACAATTTGTCCACGATCTCTAGACTCTCTGCAGATGATAATGTACATTGCAAACTCATGCAAGGGATCAGTATTAAAAGGTTGAATACGTTTTTGGCTCATGCTTATTAATATAAACTAGGAGCCAATAGACATTGCTATCGTGTATTATGATAAACAAAAGTTTAACTTTCTATCGGGGTGAGCTAGGAAGCCCTTTTAAGCTTTTATTTACAAACGATAGTCTAAACTACTATAAATTAATCTAATCTATGTGCATGGCAACTCGAACTTGAGTGCAAGGACGGTCCACTGCCCTAGCCAACTGACCTGACCCACGTATTCCATATATGCTTTCCATGTTTCCTCAGATGCAAATGGAAAGAAACATTTTTAAATGTTAATGTTAATCTTTTGGACAAAAAAAAAAACAGAATCTTGAGCTTCTTTTTCCAAATCATGGGGCTTCCTGCATAGTCCTACAGTAGTGTTCAAACCAAGTATCAAGGATAACGTATATCCTAAACATAAATCTGATCATGCACAATCTTGGAATCATGCAATCTCAACTCTCAATCTTGGTTTGGTTTCTACAAGTGGTGATTGTGTGGGGGTCGACTGATTTGGGTTGTGAAGTTGCGATGATTGCTAACCATTCGCAACTACTAGCCCCAGGCACAGATTCTGTTTCATTGAACAAACAATGTCGGATCCAGACCATAATATGGATCCAAAACCTGATTAAATCGGAATATAGATATGATTTAATATGGGATAACTGAGGGGAAATCAAGATAGTAATCTTAGACATTAAACCATAATCATGATCAAACCCCAATTCAGGTGATGTTTATTAATTGGGTAGCTCTAAATGATCGTGCCATTCTTTCTTTATACACCAGAAAAACCGTCGCATTCTATCATTTTATTTTTGGCTTCTCTGCTGGAAAGTGGAATTAACCTAGGTTGCAAAACTTTGGTTGCAGGTTAGTCTCCCAAAGAAAAACTAACTCTAGATAAGCATTAAAGCAATTACATCCTACACAAGTAAAGAATCATGTTCCTTCTCTTCCAAGGATCAACTCGTGGGGAATCAAATGTATGAAAGTTTCACAAACTTTAACCTAACGCTTTAGTTTCCCACATATTACTTTCCGCTCCAACAGCAAAGGCTGATACCCCATTCAACTCACTCTAGAAGAAAAGAATATATCCTCTTGTAACTTACATGACAACCAAACACCCTTTGATATTCCCACTTTTGCTCCTTTCTTACTGCATAATTCACCTCTTTTCTCCCTTCTCCTTCTCAATTAGGGCAACCAAATTCATTTAAACAATCAGAAGTCAATATTTTATGTTCAGTCCTAAAAAATGTGCGAGACAAACAATTTCTACTTATGGGTTCTACAA
Source organism: Prunus persica (assembly GCF_000346465.2). Lineage (NCBI taxonomy): Eukaryota > Viridiplantae > Streptophyta > Magnoliopsida > Rosales > Rosaceae > Prunus > Prunus persica. The sequence goes on from NC_034012.1 coordinate 1,255,031, forward strand.
TTCTTCGGCCTCCTGGGTCTCCTAGCCCTTGTTCTATGGCTGGCCTTACGTCCAGAATCCCCTGAGTATACCATTGTGGATATCACCATCCCAAAGTCCGATACAGACAATGGGGGTCAAAATGGCTCTATCTTATACGTCCTTGAAATTAAAAATTCCAACAAAGACTCTAGTATTTACTATGATGACACCATTTTGAGATTCTATTATGGGTCAGATACGGTTGGGGAGAAAACCATACGTTCTTTTCATCAAGGAAGAGGTAAAACCCGTGAAGTGACTGATTCTTTGGATGTCAACCCACGAGTTTGGAAAGGTATTCGCAATTCCATATCCAATGCAACTGCAGAACTGAAGGTGGCATTACTCACTCGGCTTCGATATAGAACATGGGGAGTGAAGAGTAAGCATCATGGATTACACTTGCAAGGTAAATTATTGGTTGGTTCAGATGGTAAGATTTTTGGTAAGAAGAAGAAAATTAAGCTACGCCGTGCTTCCAAGAAATGGAGGAGTACTAGACAACGATTGTTATACTAGATGTTGCAAATTTACAATATAGCTGCCTAAATTTCATGGTCTTGTTTATAATATACTGATTATTTTCCCTACTGTTACCGTAGCTGCCTAAATCTCTGCAAATGATAATGGTACATTGCAAACTCATGCAAGGGACCAGTATTTCAAGGTTTTTGGCTTATGCTTTATTAATGTAAACTAAGAGCCAAGAGAGCTGGCGCAAACCCACTCCAAAATTCCTGAACTTTTACTTTTACTATTTTTTATAAGGATTAAAGAATGAATCAAATTTACTTCATACTTATCTGTTTGAAATCTTCACAGCTGCTAAAATAATGTAGATTCAATCTTATCAAACACTGTTAAGAAGTATCAGGTTAAGGTTGTTTGTTCATGTTAGTTTCACATCCACACCCTGATATTGTAAGTATTAAACGTAGAAGAATTATCGTTTCTACTTTTGGTTTCTGTTGTTTGTTTACAACAGTTCAATGCATGAAGCAAAAGGTGCTATCAGCAGTTCATGAGTATAAGAACACATAGTAGAGCAATGAACAAATTGCATTTATCTCTAGATCACAATCCCTGAGTAGTTATCTTTGCTAAGCGCAGTCCCCAGCAAAGCTCATAATAACAGTGCAAGGGTTTAATGACATAAGAGTGAACCTGAGTTTCCTTTCTAATGATTCTAACGGTTCAGCTTTTTTGATGTTCGACAGTAGTTTGCAACTTGTCTTCGCCACTCATGGACCGGAACCTGAAACACAACCAAATTAAGCTATTTAGAATATCAATTGGATATCAAACCCAAACATCCAACAATCACCCTGCACCAACTACATTATTTTTGGTACGCAATGCATGAAAAGAATTTCAGAAGAAAGTACAAAGATGGCACTTACAGCTGGGAAGCCGCCATAATCTCCAGGTTCTGTAATATCTTTCGTGACACAGCTAGTAGCGGCAAGTCGTACCTGCAAAGTCCATGCAATAAGATATTCAACCATACTCCTAGTCAATTAAAAAATGCGAGAGCATGAAAAGAATGAGATAAAATAACGATGGTAAAATGAAAAAGAACGTAAGATTCTAGGGCTCTTCCAACCTTCGAAACCGAAATGATATTTAAATAGAAGACCGAGTTCTTTCACAAGTGACAAGTCATTACTAATTTAGGCTACTAGTAGATTGGGTCATTTTATGTAAGCAAACACCTTTGATACAATGGAGACATGGTCACGAACTGCTACCCTTCCCCCCATAGTTACATAGTCTCCTATCCTACAAGACAAAAAAGAGAATAAAGTCATTAGACTGGCAGATTTTTTGGAATGTTGACAAATTCATTGAAGTGAAACTGAATCATATTCATATACCATGCTGAACTTTATAAATCCACAATAAAAAGGAAAGGGAAAGGAGGGGGGGAAGGGAGAGAGAGAACGTACGTCACTGAGCCTGCAATCCCAACTTGTCCACAAAGCATGCAACTCTTCCCAATAACTACATTATGACCGATCTGCAAACCCAAGCAAACAGATAACCATATATTCCAGGAAATTCAGCCAACAATGCAAAAGGCAAAAGCCAACCTGAACTAAATTATCTATCTTGGAATGATCCCCTACAACCGTTTCTCTCCAACTGCATAAACCAAAATATGTTGTAATTAGTAGTCAAACTTCAACAGTATTAGAGTACTAACTGATTCAGAAACTATAATCATGCCTGAAACATCAGTGTAAAAGATATAAAAGGCTATATGTCTCACCTGCCCCTGTCAATGCATGTATTTGCACCAATCTCCACATAGTTCCCTACCCTAGCATTCAGCATCTTGAGTATGGAATGAAGAACAAGAAAGACATACAATAAGATGCTTGCATTCTACAGTTGCATGCATATGCATAGATAACCTGTATGGTCATACAAGTCAAACATATGAAGACTCTCATACCCACATAATGCAATGTGAAGACCCAGTATAAAAATAATTATGTTGATTTTCAAACACTAAAGTTCCATAATTTCATTCAGAAATTCAAATTACACGAGAGAAATATGCTCAAAAGCAAAATCAAAGAGAAAGAAAACTAAAATAGACTTCAATTGAAGTACAAAATAAAAAAATAAATAAAAAATCACTAACTTGAGGCTTCTTTAACATATTCCCATGCTCATCCACCGTAAATCCAAATCCTGTAGATAAACAACATCGCCTGAATATCAGATGCCAATATCAATCGGCTCACATAAAACAGTATTCATATTAACTCATGATTCATATCAATATTCCCAATATGCTGTTGGGCACACTTATAATTCAGAATAATTCATCAAGATCAGGTTCCAACCGAACAGATTTATATTCCTTTAGCTTTCATTAGCTGCATCAAATGAATCAAAGCCTATATAAAGTGGCCTTACCATCTTGACCGATGCATACGCCATTGTGGATTATACACGAATCTCCTATACTGCAATTACTGAGTGCAACATTGTAGCTGCAGAGATCAGAAACGTGGTAACTCCATTAACATTAAATAAATTTCAAATTGGCAACTCTAAGTGTATACTTTAACAAGACAATGTCAAGTAAAAGATTTGATCACTACCCTATTTTTGTTGATTGCCCAATTGTAACACAAGGTCCAACGACAGCTCCAGAACCAATATGAGAGTGCTCGCCCACCACAGATTTTGAATGAACAACAGCACCAAACTCAATGAAAACTGTTGGGTCAATGCAGGCAGACTTGTGGAACGACCCACCGCCATTATGCCACTTTCGGAATTCTGGATGATCAGCGCCAACGCCGTCCTCTAATCTTGAAATGCAGAGCATGTGCGAAAATGGCAGTTAATGCCAAACAGATTGTCTAAGAGACATTTTCACAAGCAGGTTCGGGACTTACCGGACGAGTCACACGACACGAAGGAACTGCAACTATTTGCAAAGCGCAACGGAGACAAGGCTCGAACGCATTGGAAATGTGGCGGGTAGCCGAATGAAGCTGCAAATCTTCTAAGAGCGAGTGCCATTAACTGAGGAGTGACTAGAAGTGAGGAGGTAAAGCGTGCGGTGTTGGCGGTTTGTGTCTGAACCTGAAGCCAACTATATATCTACCATTGCTGCTTTGCTTTCGCGTGGAGAGTATGTTTATTGGGCCTATGGACAGCCTGCAACTTGATCCACGTTTGCTGGCTTACGTTGGACCAACCCAAGCCCAATTTTTGGAGCAAATTTGGTTACGGAGCTGGGCTAATGATCCTGTGTAATCACGAAAGCGCTTTCAGATAACTAAAAATGATTTTAGGAGACAAAAGCAAGTTAAAATGATTTTAAATAAGAAATTCAATGTATGAAGCGATTATGAATAAAATCATTGTGTCTGAAACATGTTATAATTCAACAAAATTGGTTGATGTAGTGAGCTTGTCAGGGATGAAGTTTGTCATTAGTTTTAGACATAGTCTGAAATATCGATAATATCGAGAAAATATCGAGGATATTTCGATTTTTTTGAATCACGGATATTTCGGAACATATCCATGTACATATCGTATAAATATCGACAATATCGACGATAATATCGGAAAATATCGATGTCGATAATTTCGCTCACATTTCAGCAATATTTTGTCAAAATATCGGTGTAATATCGCTAAAATATCGAAAATATCGAAAATATCGATGTGAAGGAAAAAAAAAGTTATTAAAAAAAAAAGGGAAAAAGGGGAGAAAAAAGCACAAAGGGGATATGAACCCCTCCAATTTTACTCCTCCAACACCTTAAACACCATATCACTTATGTTTTTGTGATAATATGCTAAAATATTTATATTTATATGGGTGGTATGTTAACAATTACATGCAAAACTATTTTGGGGATTTATCATTTGATGACTACTCTTCACAATACACTTACTCTACACATAGAGATGATGAAGATAGTGAAAATTTTGAACTTCGTAGGAACTCTATGTGGTACTAAGTCATTCATGTATCTTACCATGCAATGTATAAAGTATAAAATATTATAGTAAATCATTATATATGAATGATTACGGTGTATTTAATCTTTTTTTATTAATTATTACATATTTTTTACACTCATAGTGTTTGTCCACTTGCTGTATAATCAACTTAAATTAGTTAAATCCATCATGCAATGCATTTCCTTCTAATTTTTTGTGATAAACTCATAGATAATTGACTAAATTGACATTCTCCAAAGTTTCAATAAAAATTTTCAAGTTTTTCTTACAATTTCCGTGGTTTTTATTCAATTTTTATCGATATCGATAATATCCCGATATTTCCATCGAAATTTCCATATTTTTGGATGACCGATATTTCCGATATCATCGATATTTTAGACCTTGGTTTTAGAGAAGTTAAAAGCGCTTTTATGTAATTAAAAGTGTTTTTAAGAGTGAACAGATTCCAGGAAACTACAGAAGCACTCCAAAACATGTCTCTGTCTAATTGTAATGGATTTATGTTATAGTTATTTTATAGATTTATGATGTCCTTGTCATTATCTATTAGTCTCGGTCAATAAATCTTTTAAACTGAACAGATTCCAGGAAACTACAGCCAATTGATGTGTCCTGGCTCTCTTTCGTTCATATGTGAAGGTTGTTTCCTGGGGTCAGAAGTCAAGAACCTCGTGCCGCACGAAAATAATGAAATTCATAAAATATGTTTGCCATGTGGTTCAGTGGTAATTACGTCTACATTCATTGACATGATTTTAGCTACTTAATTAACAACTCTTCCAAGAAATTACCTCTTAATTCAATTGTTAAACTTGAGAGAGATAGCACAAAACTAACGAATTGCTTCTGGTAGTTGTAGCCAAAAGGTCAAGCAGTAAGGAGAAGACTATTTAAAGTGGTACCAATCTTTTGCTATGATACTAGCACAGACTGAAATATGGTTAACTTTCTGAAAACCATTCTGCCACTTTTGCTTTGTTTTCTCATCTCCCTCCTTCGTGATCTAGCTTTTGCTGACCCTCCTTATTGGAAATGCTCGGGTAACGTTAGCAACTATGCAGATAACAGTACGTTTCAGAAAAACCTCCACAGCCTACTCATTTCATTGCCTTCAAATGCTTCTGTTTCCAAGCTGTACAATACATCCACTGGAAATGACCCTGCAGACAGAGTTTATGGTCTCTACATGTGCCTCAACTATGTTACAAATGAGACATGTCACGATTGCATCAACACCGCACAGTCAGCCATCGTGACGCTTTGTCCCAGCTCAAAAGAAGCCGTTGTGTGGGAGGAAATGTGTCAGTTGCGTTACTCTGATGCGAATTTCTTTGGCAAGTTGAATGTAGCAGACAACATTCCCTTAGCCAACAAGAAAAATATTTCAGACCCTGAAAAGTTTGAGTCTGTTGTGAATGAGACACTGAGAGGCCTGGCCAAGCAAGCGGCTTATAATCTTTCGGCTAAGATGTATGCTACTGGGGATGTGCCCTTTGAAGATAAAGTGGTGTATGCTCTTGTGCAGTGCACTACAGACTTATCTGGAGATGACTGTGATCAGTGCCTTCAGAAAGCCATAGTAGACGTTTTAAGGGAGTTCTATTTCTCCATTGGTGCAAGACTTTTGAGTCGTAGTTGCTACGTGAGGTATGAGTTTTACGCCTTCTATGATGGTGCAACTGAAGCTTCTAGTTCGAGCGATCCGAATAATAACAAAGGATACGGTGAGTACTTGTAAAGTTTGTGTCTACTTTGTGTGGCGTTCTCAAGGAAAATTAATTATATACTGCAAATGGTTGTTCCTAAATGTAGGCAGAGGAAGGAAAATATGGGTGATCACAATTGTGTCAGCATGTCTAGCCATACTACTTTTGGGTTCTTGTGTCTGTTTTACAAAGAGAAGGAACCAAAAGGGTAATATTATTGCTTCTGCAAAAGTTTAATTCGAAGCTCACCCTAATTTGTTTTCTGAAAGCAGTATTTTTCTCTCTCTGTTCAGGGAATAGTGAGAATTTAGGACCAAATGCATTGTTACCTGATCAAAGTTTTAAAGGAAGAAACCCGAAAGCTCAGGAGTACCCCTATATCAGTTTGGCATCTATACATGTAGCAACCGACAAATTCTCTGATTCAAATAAGCTTGGAGAAGGTGGTTTTGGCCCTGTTTACAAGGTAAAAACATTTTTCTAACAAATTATGTAAAACAGGTTCACATGTCTGAAAACTAAATTGTTATTTGTATCATCTGCTTGGTAATTTCTGTGATTTGAAAAAGGAAATCTGGTCTTAATTTCTCAGGGTATACTGAGTGATGGAAAGGAAGTGGCGATCAAGAGGCTTTCAAGCTGTTCTGAGCAAGGTGCAGAGGAGTTCACAAATGAAGTTCTGCTGATCTTGAAACTTCAACACAAAAATCTTGTCCGGCTATTGGGTTTTTGTGTTGACGGAGAGGAGAAACTACTTGTTTATGAATACATGCCAAACAGCAGCCTAGATGTCTTTCTCTTTGGTATGTTTTCTTTTTACTCTGGGAAATTTCTCTGTCTTTGGGATCTGAATCAATTGTTTTATGACTTTTCCTTTTATGATGGTTAGATTCAAAGAAACGTGCGCAACTTGATTGGAGCAGACGTATAAACATCATTAGTGGAATTGCAAGGGGAATTCTTTATTTGCACGAGGACTCTCGACTTAGAATCATCCACAGAGACCTCAAAGCTAGCAATGTATTGTTGGACAATGACATGAACCCAAAGATTTCAGACTTTGGCATGGCAAGGATCTTTTCAGGAAGCGAAGGACAGGCCAATACTGCTATAATAGTTGGGACTTAGTAAGTGCTTCATTTCTGAACCCTTTTCTTTTCCACTGTACAGAAACTCTCATGAGAGAATGCTTTTGATTCCAACCATCATTTAAGATGGATTTGTTTATGAGTTTCTCAACATTTATTCTGAATTTTTGTTTGGAATAGCGGATACATGGCTCCAGAATATGCGATGGAGGGAATATATTCTGTAAAGTCTGACGTTTATGGCTTTGGAGTACTCTTGCTTGAGATCATAACTGGGAGAAGGAACGCTGGCTTTCATCGAATAAAACGCATTCCTAGCCTTGTGGCATATGTAAGTTTATGCACTTTCTCAAAGTGATCATATTGCCATAGGCTAAAACTACTGCTTAATGGCGCTTATCCAATTGAGTGATGATATGCAGGCATGGCAAGTATGGAATGAAGGAAAAGGGTTGGAGCTACTTGATCCCCTACTGCTTGATTCATGTGTTCCAGATGAGTTTCTAAGATATCTCCACATTGGATTGTTGTGTGTTCAAGAAGATGCACAAGACAGGCCAACCATGTCTTCTGTCGTTGTAATGTTGAAAAGTGAAACTGTAACTCTTAACCAGCCTGAAAAACCTGCCTTATCCATGGGAAGATTTACTGATCATAATGTGGCAGCTACTGATAATAACTCCATCAATGGACTAACAGTTTCTGATGTCATGCCGCGATAACAGAGCCGATTCAGGGTCCATGGAATTTGTGAGGCCTTAATGCCAATGAGGCTTTGTATATCTGCTTGTTATTGACTTGGCATGATATGTAAGCAAGCAAAATTGTTTAATACAGAGATCACAATTGTGAATATTGAACTGATATAGATTCCAAATTATGGATTACAATGGAAGAATACATTTGCTTTTCCATCTTGAACTTCAAATTTTGTCCATAATCAAGTTGTGGGAACTGCACAGACTTTACAACTCCTCCAGTTTGAGGGACCAATAAAAAATAAATAAATAATACTTGATGAGAATATACATACATCCTTCCCGATGGAGGATGAACTTTCAGTTGGATGATTGGAGGCTAGGAAATCCAAAGCCTTCAATAATATAATTAAACATGCTTACTGACTCGATATTTAGGAAATCCAAAGCCTTCAATAAGATTACATCTATTGCCTGTCATATCTATGCATTTGTCTTTCGGTCATCGATTCACTATTCAGATTCAAAGTAAACATAATAGACAAAATTAGTAATTAAAGAACAATGTTTCTGTGTCACGCAAGTTGCTGTCAGATTATATAATAAAGGATTAAAATTAGGGGCTGCATAAACTCACATGCTGTTATTTATTTAATGTCACCTCAAGGAAATTTCGTATCAAGTAAGCTCAAATTCTACAGGTCCATGATTCACCACCAACTCCCGGCCACATTCTGTGCTAATCCAAATCCTTTACTAGTAATTTCATGACTTCTTCCCTTGAAGTAGAATGGTCAAACAAATAGTCCTAGAAATGTCACCTACAAAATAATCACACTTTATTAAAATCAAGTATTTTAAACATGACTGATATGTGACCCAAGTGCAAAAGTCTTTGATTAATCAAGAAATAAATAAAATCTTCCAAATACTACAATAATCCTGGTCTCTATCACCATATGCAGCAGCATGACTTTATTCAGCCAGTTCGCATCCTTCAGCAAGGCAGTTTCTGTGACATAATCATATGAAAACTAGTGGCCAAATTTCATTGTCAAAATTGACAAGTCAGAGAGGCCTATCTCATCAAAATAAACCATCAACAGCCATCTTTCTGTTTTCCCCCTTTCTATTGGCTTAAATTTGTGTAAATTGGTGTTCACTGTGAATCCATTTCTGGATAATGGACAAAGATAGGCTTCCTGTGATGCTTTTCACAATTATAACACTATTGATGCCGGCTAGCCTTTCTGCTGTAGACCCTCTTTCAATCTTTTGTTCAACTGATGCCAGAAACTACACTCCCAATAGCCAATTTGAAAACAATCTCAAGCAGCTCCTTGAGTCATTGTCTTTCAACACTTCCATCTCAGGCGGCTTCTACAACGACACGATCGGAGATGGCCCTAGCATGGTCTATGGACAATCACTTTGTAGATGGGATGTTAACTCCACAGTTTGTCAAAACTGTGTCAATGAAGCAAGCCAAGAAATCTTCAAGAGCTGTAAAGCAACAGATGCAATGATATGGTATGAATTCTGTCAAATTCAATATTCTTACCAGATATCCTTTTCATTGATGGTTTATACTGGAAAATATCCAGACAAGAATAATGAGGAGAAGACTGTATCAAATCCACATCATTTCAAGGATGTATTGATGTATTTAATGAGGAACCTCTCGGGAGAGGCTGCGTTTAATTCTTCAAAGCATATGTTTGCAACTGGGAAAGTTAAATATTCAGAAAAGTATACTATTTATGGTCTACAACAATGCACTAGAGACATCTCTGAAAGTAACTGCAATAATTGTTTGAATTCTGCTCTTGCTGATCTTTCGGAATGCTGCTCTTCTCACCAAGGTGGAACTGTTGTTAGTAGGAATTGTAATGTGAGGTTTGAACTGTACTCATTTTTTAACGACACGTCGAGTTCTCTGTTAAATTTCCCATATTCCAAAGGTTAGGGACTTCAAACGTTTTTCTTTCTTCTTTTGGTTAATCATCTTATGTATGCATATTGTTGAAACATTGAGTATATACCTCTAGTAAGAGCCTTACTACATTGTAGAACTTGAATCAAAAGGAGGTCACTGAGTTCTAACAATCTAAAATTTGATAATGTTCATGGTAAATTGTAACTCACGGAAGTTCTTCCTATTAAAAAGCAGGGGATAAATGGAAGACTTGGAAGGTGGTGGCTACATGTGCATCCATCATACTATTAGTGGTCATTTCATTTTATGCTTTCCATCGTCGGATGAAAAAGGGATTAGAAAACATCGAAGGTACATGGATTGAAACTGGGAAATGCTTCTGGACTTGTATAGGAATACAAACTAATTTTTACTTTTTTACTTTTTTACTTTTTTTCTTTCTGCAGATGAAGAAAAAAGTGAGCAAGTACTATTACATGATTTGACAAGCCCCACTGGAGTCACAATCACAGTAGAAGGCAAATTCGTAAGTTCTGAGGAGCTAGCCTTCATAGATCTAGCTACTATAAAAATAGCAACTAATGACTTCTCAGATTCAAATAAGCTTGGACAAGGTGGGTTTGGTACTGTTTACAAGGTAATACTATGTCCTATGGTTCTAATTCTAAATGAGTTTAGTATTGATTCACAGGCCAATACTTGTATCTGATTTGGGAAATATTTTTTCAGGGTTTGCTACCAGATGGGAAAGAAGTAGCTGTTAAAAGACTGTCAAGGAAGTCATGGCAAGGCTTGGAGGAGTTTAAGAATGAGGTCATACTCATTGCAAAACTTCAACACAGAAACCTTGTGCGGCTCTTGGCATGTGGCTTTGAGGGAGAGGAAAAGCTGCTGTTGTATGAGTTCATGCCAAATAAAAGCCTAGATGTCTTCATCTTTGGTTGGTTCAAGTTTCAACCTAGCCTACTCTTCTGCTATAAATGTTCTTTAATCCTTATATGATTTCACCATGCAGACACATTTCAACTTGATGGCCTGTACTGAATTTGATTAGTACCATTGAATTTCAGATTCGGAAAGACGAGCTGAACTCAATTGGAAAATATATTACAGCATTATTGAAGGCATTGCCAGAGGACTTCTGTATCTCCATGAGGACTCGCGGCTCAAAATCATTCACAGGGATTTGAAGCCCAGCAATGTCCTGTTGGACCATGAAATGGTTGCCAAAATATCAGACTTTGGCATGGCAAGGATCTTTTGTGAAAACCAGAACACAGCTAACACTAAAAAAGTTGTAGGAACGTAGTGAGTTTGCTTCTTAAATTGACATCTCCTTTATTTATATCTAGAGTCCTATAACTTCCTTCCAGCAAGAGCATTTCAAATTTAATTGCGAAGAGAATTTTGCTAACTAATGCTAGCTTATTCTACATGAAACAGTGGCTACATGGCTCCGGAGTATGCAATGGAGGGTCTATTTTCTGTAAAATCTGATGTTTACAGCTTTGGGGTAATCTTGCTAGAGATTATTAGTGGGAAAAGGAATAGTGGGTTCTATCTCACAGAACATGCCAAGACACTCGTTGCATATGTATGTTTCTTTGTCTACTTTGATAACAGTCTTAGTTCACTGAGTTTGATACATAATAATTTCTTATTTGTTTCTTAATTAATTGATAGGCATGGAGACTATGGAAAGATGGAAAAGAATTGGAATTTGTGGAACCTTTGTTGATGGAATCTTGGCCAACAGCAGAGGTTTTGAAATGCATGCACATTGCGCTTTTATGTGTCCAGGAAGACCCTGAAGAGAGGCCTACAATGTCAGCTGTGGTTGTATTGCTTGGAAGTGAATCAATAGATCTTCCTGAGCCAAAGCAACCGGCAATATTTTCCGTAGGTAGAATTCCAATTGGCGAGTCTAAAACTGATCCTACTTCAAACGGGCTCACTCTTTCTATTGTTTCGCCACGGTGAACGCAGACAAGATTGCGAATTCGCTTGCTCTCATGCCGCAAGATTGTAAATTGAAAACTGTAGCATAAGTGTCTTTAACATAGGAGATACGATGTGATTTGTATATATAGCTCTAAATTAGACATTTGCTTGCGTCCAAAGTTTGTATATATAGTTCTAAATTAGACATTTGCTAATAGACAAGAAAAAGCTTTGAAGCGGCTAAAGATCCCAGACTACATATATAAGACATGATATAATGATCATACCAAAGATTAATTAAAGAGCAAGGGCTTGATGATCCATCAATATCATACCCCTTTGTTTTTGTTTCTCTCACATCCGAGAATTATAGGCTCCCTTCTTATAATATATATATGGTATAACAGGGGTTTTGGGTACATTTACTCTTTTTTTAACTTTTATAATAAAATTTGTTCATACATGACTTTGAAAAACTATTTGCTTGCCTTGTACGTAATTGGAACTGTATATCATGGCAGTGGAGACAGAACATGTTATCAGCATTTGCTTATGCGCTAAGTGGGACTGATGGAGGAATTAATATCAGGAGGCTCTCTCAATCAGCAAAACAGAGACCCAGCCCAGGGAACTAGGCTCTGCTCCTAGCAATTTGACGACTCGGGAACTATCGAAATGGCCGCCCAGCTAACTTGTTTTCAAAGGACAAGTTAGGTAGAGGCGGATTCGGTGAAGTTTCCAAATGAAGAAACTTTTTAGGTTTTCATCCCACAAAATGTGCACCCACTCTCAAACTAGCTAATGTAGCTATCAATGTAAGAGTTTTTACATGCATGCTTGAAATGTATTAATTGCAGGCTTGGCAATTATGGAGCGAAACAAAGGGGTTGGAGTTGATGGATCCGTTGTTGACACTCGAAAGACTCATGCAGTCCAAATGAATTTTAGCGATACATCCATATTGGATTATTGTGTGTTGAAGAAGAGGAAAACAACAGGCCAACCATGTCATTGCTTGTTGTAATGTTAAACGGTCTTGCCCAACGGCACTTCACAAACTGTAAACAGGATTAAGGGACAAGGCCGAAAACATAAACAAAACAAGTATCCAGAGCAAATGAACCAAAGCAGGCCCAATACATACAGAACAACAAAACAAGACCCGGCTGGAGAAATATAAAATCCCTTTTGGCACTTCCGTCTCCATCGTCTTCATTTCGACGAATTTGACTCAGATGGTGACAGGTGAAGTGAGATTTAATCGTCAACACACGGAAACATTAAAAAGTCGTTTGACTTTAGAGTCGTGCCGTGACTTTTCTGAAACTTTCACATGTAATATGTTCCTACTTTTCTACTTGTAATATTCTTGAGAAGAAGAAGAATAATAATAATGAATATCAATATGATAATATCTCCCTCTCTCTCTCTCCCCAAACAAAACTGGCCTCACTCCCGTCCCCATTTTCCTCTGTTTCAAACTTTTGTTTTTTTGTCTTTTATTTCATTGTCTCTTCTTCCTCTTCTTTTTTCTATGAATTTGATGATAAGACAACCACCACTGAAATAGAAACAACGAGGGACTAGCTATCTTAATTAGCTAAGCATAGGGGGCTGGGCTGGGCTGGCTTCGTCAACGTCAAAATGCTTCCCATGAATAATCTGATGTTTGTTTCGATTCTCTCCTCCATATGTGTTGTTACTCTGCTCAGCTTTCCCAGCCCCGCTGAAGCTGCTGACCTCAGCCATTTCTGCCCAAACACCACCACCTTCACCCCAAACTCCACATTCCAGTCCAACCTCAACCGCCTTCTCTCCACCCTATCCTCCAACGCCACCCATCCCTCCGGCTTCTACAACGCCACCGCCTCCTCCTCCTCCCCAAACGACACCGTCTACGGCCTCTTCCTCTGCCGCGGCGACGTCGCCGCCGACGCTTGCAAAACCTGCGTCTCCACCGCAACCTCCGAGGCCGTCCAGCGCTGCCCCACTGAGAAACAGGTTATCATCTGGTACGACGACTGCATGCTGCGCTATTCCAACGAGTCCTTCTTTTCCACCGCCGCCGAGTCGCCTGGCATTTTCATGTGGAACACCCAGAACGCCACCGAACCAACCCGGTTCAACCAGGTCTTGGCGACGGGCATGAACGACGTGGTCACCGAGGCTGCCAACGACGCCGACAAGTTTGCGACGAGTCAGGGGAATGTTAGTGGGTTGGTTTCGATTTACAGCCTGGGGCAGTGCACGCAGGACCTGTCCTCAGCGGATTGCAACCGGTGTCTCACGGGTGCCAAAGCCCAATTTCCGAATTGTTGCAATGGAAAGCTCGGGGCACGAGTTTTGTATCCGAGTTGTACCGTTAGGTACGAAGTCTACCCCTTCTACCTCCAAAACTCCACGTCAGCGCCTCAGCCTTCACCGGGGGCTCTGCCTCCTCCTCCTCCTCCGCCGCCGCCTAAAGGTAAAGTGAAGTGACCAGCTTTTCAATTCAAATTATGTCTTTAAATTGTTGGGGGGAGTAGGTATCTATGCTAACTATGGTGGACTTTGGATTGGAACAGGGGAATATGGTTTTGGGATTTGGCTGTTCATTTTACTACTTTCTTCATATTTAGTTTTATCAGTGTAGATTTTTATTGTTTATTATGCAGGAAAAAGCAAAATCCCTACAATTGTTGCCATTGTTGTCCCAATTGCCGTCTCTGTTCTACTTTTTGTTGTGGGCTGCTGTTTCATTACTAGGAGAGCAAGAAAGAAGCGCAGTGCAGCAGCAGAGGCACCAAGCGGTAAAGAATATATATCTGAAATGAATTCTAGTTTGTCATACAAATCAAAAGCATACTTTTGTTTCCTCATCTTTATACATGAATGCTTTTCTTGTTTGTTTGTGTAGGTGTGAATGACATTAGTAGTGTAGAGTCTTTGCAATTTGATTTTAGTACCATTGTAGCGGCCACGAACAATTTCTCTGATGATAATAAGTTAGGGGAAGGTGGATTTGGTCAAGTTTACAAGGTATGTATGTATATCAACGTTTCTGCATTGGAAAATCTCAATTCTTAATATTTTGAGAAACTAAGGAGGTTTTAATCAATACTGGGAATTGTAAAAGTTGTGCAAGAATGTACATTCCATCGATTCATTGGTTGAAGGTTGTTCTCAGGGTATACTTTCAAATGGTCAACAAGTAGCTGTGAAGAGGCTTTCAAGGAACTCTGGCCAAGGTGCTGAGGAATTTAAGAACGAGATGGTATTGGTAGCCAAGCTTCAACACAGAAATCTGGTCAGGCTATATGGATTTTGCTTGGAAGGAGAAGAAAAGATACTTGTTTATGAATATGTCTCCAACAAAAGCCTTGACTATTTTCTATTTGGTTTGTGCCCTGAAACATCTGATAGTCTTTTCTACTGCAAAAACATTTCTACTGCAAAAACAATGTTACTTCAACATGTATTTGAATCTGTTTCCTTGATTGCTCAATTTTGATGATTTTCAGACCCTGAGAAACAAGGACAATTGGATTGGTCAAGACGTTACAAGATTATTGCAGGGATTGCTCGAGGAATAATGTACCTACACGAAGATTCCCGACTTAGAATTATACATCGTGATCTCAAGGCCAGCAATATATTGTTAGATGGGGAGATGCATCCAAAAATATCTGATTTTGGCATGGCCAGGATTTTTGGGGTTGATCAAACTCAAGCAAATACAAGTAGAATTGTTGGAACATAGTAAGTTCTCTAATTCATCTTTTCTTTTCTCATGAGCACTTTTGTTCTGCATTATCTGGATTGATGAATTTGAGAAATGGTCCCATCTGCACTCAACAGAAAGTCCACTTTGACCCTTGATAATATCTGTATGAACTCAGACAGGGATGATGTAATTTTTGAATCATACTTCATGCTCTATAAATAATGAAAGCCACTTAGTCTTACACGAAATTGAATGGGTTAAATTATTGACCTGAATATGATAAGTTTACTCCTTAAATTTTGCTACAATTTCTATACCGATGGATGGTTGTGCTTCTTGCAGTGGCTATATGTCTCCAGAGTATGCAATGCATGGACAATTTTCTGTCAAGTCCGATCTATATAGTTTCGGTGTTTTACTGCTAGAAATCATAAGTGGCAAGAAGAATAGTTATTTCTTTCAAACTGATGCAGCTGAAGACCTCATGAGCCATGTAAGCTTAAACTGAAAACAATGTAGTTTTGTTCTTCTGCACTAACACCACCACAACATAAATAAAACTGTTCAATTTATGCAGGCTTGGAAACTATGGAGAGATGGGACGCCTTTGGAATTGTTGGATCCGAGTATGAGAGATTCTTATTCTAGGAGTGAAGTTATAAGGTGTATCCATATCGGCTTACTTTGTGTTCAGGAAGATCCAGCGGACAGACCTACAATGCAATCCGTAGTTCTCATGCTTAATAGCTACTCTGTGACTCTGCCATTACCTGAACAGCCAGCATTTTTCCTTCGAAGTCGAACGGAGGGGAACATGCCAAAGATAACTTTGGAGTCTGATCTATCTATCAGTAAGTCAACTCCATCCGTTGATGAAGCATCTATCACTGCAGTATACCCTCGATAGCGTGAATGAACAAGATGTTATATCTGTATTATCTGTTTATATTTGTAATCACAAATGTGAAACTTGTACTCTTGGTTCCATACGACTGTTGTTAGGATTGAAAACATCAAATGGTATTTCTGTCTTGTGAGTTTCAATATCATTGATTTCGATTTGTGAGCATAGATTTATCATCCACATAACGTGATTGACAAGGTTTTAAGTATTCACATCTGTATCTTGGAAAAGATCTCTTCTTTGTGGGTCTGGGTTGAATCTTCTGCAGTTTCGCGAAGTCAATACTTAATAAATTTACAGCCGTCGTAATTAGGTAGTTGTGGTCACATCACTGTCTTGGATTGATGAGTAGAGTTATGGATACCATCTTCTTTTCTGGTTATCTTCGTATCCACATAGGAGATAATGCGCAAAACGTACAATTTGTGGAGCATACTAAATAACGATGGCCGCCATCGCAAGGAAGACATGAGGTGGTGGCAAGAAATGGAGAGGAACGTACTTCCCTATTCCTGTTTCATTCTCCCTCTCTCCGCTTGTCACCTATAAGAGGAGGGGAGAGAGAGAGGAAGACAATTGGAGGAATTGTTCAAGGAATTTTATCTCCATGAAGATTCAAGGCTTAGAGTTAAACATCGTGATTTGAAAGTTAGCAATATCCTATTAGATGACAATATAAATCCAAAAATATCAGACTTTGTAATGGCAAAAATGTTAGGAGTTGATGATCAAATTTGCGGAAACACAAGAAGAGTTGTCGGCACTTAGTATGTTTCAACTTATATACCCCGTACCAAACTACTAATCTCAATTTTATTTTGGTTTATTTGTTCTTTCTTTATAATTATGTGATATGATGCACTCTATATGCAAAATGTATTAACTTTTGATATGCAAGTAGCTATATGGCACCAGAATATGCTATGGAGGGATTGCATTCCACAAAATCTTATGTCTTTAGCTTCCGCGTACTCTTGCTTGAGATCCTAATAGGGAGAAGAAATTTTTTGGGGTTTCATGACTGTGCACCTACTCTTGTAGCATATGCAAGTGTTCAATTAGTTGGGTTGGGTTATAAAATTAATTGCACAACATATGTAAGTGTTCAAATATAGACATCGATCCTTAAGGTATTAACTCCGAGATTAATTGCAGGCTTGGCTGTTGTGGAACGAAGGGAAAGGGTTGGAGTTAATGGATCCATTGTTGAAAGAAACATGCAGTCCAAATGAGTCGATGGGTCCCTAAGACAAGAAAAGTAGGCCCAATACATACAGAACAACAAAATAAGACCCAGAAGAGGACGACAACAACAACAACAAAAAAAACCAGCAACAAAATCACGGAATTATGGCCTCTTTATATTGTTTTCTTTGTTTTCAGAATCGATCGAGATACATGAATAATTGTTCTTAATCATTTGAATTATAAGTCGTTTATTATTATATTGTTTGATAAATTAAGTCCATCAATGTGATGCGTTCTTTTGGGACCTTCCGATGAACTGGGTGGAGAAATAAATAATCCCTTTGGGCACTTCCGTCTCCATCGTCTTAAGTTTGAAAATATTTTTATTTTATATAGTTTTTTTTTGTCATTTCGTCTCCTTCCTTTTCTTCAACGAATTTGAGTAAGATGGTTTCATGGCGGCAGACAGGTGAAGTGATATATGCCCGTCAACACACGGAAACATTAAAACCAGTTTCACTTTAGAGTCCTGCCGTGACTTTTCTTTTGTGAATTTATTCATGAAACCCATTTCGATTTGGTAAAACTTTCTTCTTGTAATATTCTTGCGAATAATAATAATAATAATCAATATCAATATGATAATGATAAGGGATATTTAGTTAAATACCTATTCTTAGTATTAAAACTATAAATAAATTCTATACTATTTAATTTTTATTTTTATAAACAAACTCAAAAAATGACAATTGGCCTTATTGAATTTAATTTTAATTATTAAATTACTTTAGTGTCATATTGAGTGTTTTGGACTTTTTTTATGAGATTTTAGAGTTGGATTCGTTTTAAAAAATCAATGGCAATTTTGTAATTTAAAAGTAGTTAAAAGCTTTTCTATGATATTGCAAATGGACTTTGATGTATTTTTAAAATCAATTTCATATGAGATTTTTTTAATAATTTGACTCCTATATTAGGTAAAACAGTGAATCTCCCTCAAAAAACCGCCACTGCCCTCTCTCTCTTTCCCACTCCCGCCTGCCATTTTCCTCTGTTTCAAACTTTTGTTTTTTTTGTCTTTTATTTCATTGTCTCTTCTTCCTCTTCTTTTTCTATGAATCTGATGATAAAGACAACCACCACTGAGATAATATATCTTCCAAAGTTCAACTTGGCTTGAGAAATAGAGACAGGGAGGGACTAGCTAGCTTAATTAGCGAAGCATAGGGGATGTCCTGGGCTGGTTTCATCAAGATCAAAATGCTTCCCATGACTAATCTCATGCTCGTTTCCATTCTCTCCTCCATATTTGTTGTTACTCTGCTTAGCTTTCCCAGCCCAGCTGAAGCTGATTATCTATACCATGTCTGCCCAAACACTACCACTTTCACCCCGAACTCCACCTTCCAGTCCAACCTCAACCGCCTCCTCTCCACCCTCTCCTCCAACGCCACCCGCCCCTCCGGCTTCTACAACGCCACCGCCTCCTCCCGAACCCCAAACGACGCCGTCTACGGCCTCTTCCTCTGCCGCGGCGACGTCGCTGCCACCGACGCTTGCAAATCCTGCGTCTCCACCGCAACCTCCGACATCGTCCAGCGCTGCCCCACCGAGAAACAGGTCGTGATCTGGTACGACGACTGCATGCTACGCTACTCCAACGAGTCCTTCTTTTCCACCATGGCCGAGACACCTCGCCTGTTCATGTGGAACACCCAGAACGCCACCGAACAGACCCGCTTCAACCAGGTCCTGTCCACCGGTATGAACGAGGTGGCCACCGAGGCTGCCAACGACGCCGACAAGTTTGCGACGAGTCAGGGGAATGTTAGTGGGTTGGTTTCGATTTACAGCCTGGGGCAGTGCACGCAGGACCTGTCCTCAGCGGATTGCAACCGGTGTCTCAAGGGTGCCATAGCCCAATTTCCGAATTGTTGCAGTGGAAAGGAAGGGGCACGAGTGTTGTATCCGAGCTGTACCGTTAGGTACGAAGTCTACCCTTTCTACCAACAGAACTCCACGTCAGCACCTCAGCCTTCACCGGGGGCTCTACCTCCTCCTCTGCCGCCTAAAGGTAAAGTGAAGTGACCAGCTTTTCAATTCAAATTATGTCTTAAAATTGTTGGGGGGAATAGG
Source organism: Prunus persica (assembly GCF_000346465.2). Lineage (NCBI taxonomy): Eukaryota > Viridiplantae > Streptophyta > Magnoliopsida > Rosales > Rosaceae > Prunus > Prunus persica. Next base: position 1,274,852 of record NC_034012.1, read on the forward strand.
TATCTATGCTAACTATGGTGGACTTTGGATTGGAACAGGGGAATATGGTTTTGGGATTTGGCTGTTCATTTTACTAATTTCTTCATATTTAGTTTGATGTATCAGTGTAGATTCTTATTGTTTATTATGCAGGAAAAAGCAAAATCCCTACAATTGTTGCCATTGTTGTCCCAATTGCCGTCTCTATGCTACTTTTTGTTGTGGGCTGCTGTTTCATTACTAGGAGAGCAAGAAAGAAGCGCAGTGCAGCAGCAGAGGCACCAAGCGGTAAAGAATATAGCTGAAATGAATTCTAGTTTGTCATACAAATCAAAAGCATACTTTTGTTTCCTCATCTTTATACATGAATGCTTTTCTTGTTTGTTTGTGTAGGTGAGAATGACATTAGTACTATAGAGTCTTTGCAATTTGATTTTAGTACCATTGTAGCGGCCACGAACAATTTCTCTGATGATAATAAGTTAGGGGAAGGTGGATTTGGTCAAGTTTACAAGGTATGTATGTATATCAACGTTTCTGCATCGGAAAATCTAAAGTCTTAATATTTTGAGAAACTAAGGAGGTTTTAATCAGTACTGGGAATTGTAAAAGTTGTGCAACAATGTACATTCCATCGATTCATTGATTGAAGGCTGTTCTCAGGGTATACTTTCAAATGGTCAAGAAGTAGCTGTGAAGAGGCTTTCAAAGAACTCTGGCCAAGGTGCAGAGGAATTTAAGAACGAGATGGTATTGGTAGCCAAGCTTCAACACAGAAATCTGGTCAGGTTATATGGATTTTGCTTGGAAGGAGAAGAAAAGATACTTGTTTATGAATATGTCTCCAACAAAAGCCTTGACTATTTTCTATTTGGTTTGTGCCCTGAAACATCTGATAGTCTTTTCTACTGCAAAAACAATGTTACTTCAACATGTATTTGAATCTGTTTACTCGATGATATCTTGATCGCTCAATTTTGATGATTTTCAGACCCTGAGAAACAAGGACAATTGGATTGGGCAAGACGTTACAAGATTATTGCAGGGATTGCTCGAGGAATAATGTATCTACACGAAGATTCCCGACTTAGAATTATACATCGTGATCTCAAGGCCGGCAATATATTGTTAGATAGGGAGATGCATCCAAAAATATCTGATTTTGGCATGGCCAGGATTTTTGGGGTTGATCAAACTCAAGCAAACACAAGTAGAATTGTTGGAACATAGTAAGTTCTCTCATTCATCTTTTCTTTTCTCATGACCACTTTTGTTCTGCATTATCTGGATTGATGAATTTGAGAAATGGTCCCATCTGCACTCAACAGAAGGTCCACTTTGACCCTTGATAATATCTGTATGAACTCAGACAGGGATGATGTAATTTTTGAATCATACTTCATGCTCTATAAATAATGAAAGCCACTTAGTCTTACACGAAATTGAATGGATTAAATTATTGACACGAATATGATAAGTTTATGTTTACTCCTTAAATTTTGCTACGATTTCTATACTGATGGATGGTTGTGCTTCTTGCAGTGGCTATATGTCTCCAGAGTATGCAATGCATGGACAATTTTCTGTCAAGTCCGATCTATATAGTTTCGGTGTTTTACTGCTAGAAATCATAAGTGGCAAGAAGAATAGTTGTTTCTTTCAAACTGATGCAGCTGAAGACCTTGTGAGCCATGTAAGTTTAAACTGAAAACAACGCAGTTTTGTTCTTCTGCACCAACACCACCACAACATAAATAAAACTGTTCAATTTATGCAGGCTTGGAAACTATGGAGAGATGGGACGCCTTTGGAATTGTTGGATCCGAGTATGAGAGATTCTTATTCCAGGAGTGAAGTTATAAGGTGTATCCATATCGGCTTACTTTGTGTTCAGGAAGATCCAGCGGACAGACCTACAATGCAATCCGTAGTTCTCATGCTTAATAGCTACTCTGTGACTCTGCCATTACCTGAACAGCCAGCATTTTTCCTTCGAAGTCGAACGGAGGGGAACATGCCAAAGATAACTTTGGAGTCTGATCTATCTATCAGTAAGTCAACTCCATCCGTTGATGAAGGATCTATCACTGCAGTGTACCCTCGATAGCGTGAATGAACAAGATGTTATATCTTGTATTATCTGTTTATATATGTAATCACAAATGTGGAACTTGTACTCTTGGTTTCATACGACTGTTGTTAGGATTGGAAACATCAAATGGTATTTATTTCTTGTGGGTTTCAATATCTTTGATTTTGATTTTTTAGCATAGATTTATCATCCACATAACGTGATTGACTAGGTTTTAACTCTTCACATCTGTATCTTGGAAAGATCTCTCCTTTGTGGGTGTGGGTTGAATCTTCTGCAGTTTCGCGACGTCAATACCTAATAAATTTACAACCGGCCTAATTAGGTAGTTGTGCTTGTGGTCGCATCACTCTCTTGTATTGATGAGTAGAGTTATGATGGATAGGATACCATCTTCTTTTCTGTTCATCTTCGTCTCCACATAGGAGATAATGCGAAAAATGAAATACGTACAATTTGTTGAACATGCTAAATGATTATGGCCATCATCGCGAGAGGTGGTGGCAAGAAATGGAGAAAAACTTCCCTATCCCTATCCCAGTTTCATTGCGTTCCCCTCACCCTCCCCCTCCTAATGTCACCTATAAGAGAGAGAGAGAGAGAGAGAGAGAGAGAGAGAGAGGCAATGAAACGGGGGATAGGGAAGTACTAGCAAAGGTGCCCGCGCAATGCTGCGGGTTTTAAAACTGTCTGAAATGTGTATAAAGTTATGAAAATATGTAGCAAGTTTAAGTTGGAAAATAAAAACTAATGACATGTTTTATATGTTGCTTGTTATCTTAAAATATTGATCATATTTTATTAAACCAAGCAACAATCAAAATATCAACAGTTGAGCTGCTCTGTTCAAGAGAGTTTGGACATGTCCTTACATATATGCTACTAGTAGGGGAAGGGGATTTTTCTACCTTGATGTCCGTTGAAAAGGGATTTATCTCTTGTTGGCTCTACTGTAGAAGTGGTTTCTGTTGAATGAAGGCAATAACAATTATCACATAATTAAGTTAAAAAATCAACATGACAAACAACAATTTAGATACATCAAACATTCTATTAATCTGATGGACAAAGGTATAAGCACAGTTTATTTAATTAATTGATAAAATTTAGAACTGTGACAATTTATTAAATAGGCAAAAAAATCAATTGCATAAACCACAATTTAAATACGCCAAGCATTGTACGAATCTAGCGGACAAAAGTATAATTTCAGTCATTGCACAAATTATTAAATACCTATAACATAATGAAACCAAAAGACCCAAACTTTAATAAATCAAACCAAATACCCATAACAGAATCAAACCTTGCACAAGTTTGTTGTACAGAAGCATAGAAAATCTATAGATACCTATGGTCAAAACTGATATATATATATTGCCATTTATAGACTAAGTTAATCCAATGAGGAAGTAAGCTGATATAGTACAAAAATAAACTGTATTGCCATTTATGTCACAACACCTACAAATCTTAGTAGAATAACACTTGGTTCCACTTGAAATTTGTAGCACAATACCTACAACTCAAGAAATATAAAATGATGTGATTAGCCTATATGGTAGATTGCAGAATTAATGATAAGAGTTGATCAATAAGACTTGTGTTAACTGTGAGAAATTAATATTCAAGCAAATACATAGGTTAAAATCAAGTTTGTAACAAATTATTAAAAATGGTATAATAGCAGTTGGCTATGACCAAATTTAAAAGAAAATTCCTAAAAAAAGGATGAAATACCAAACTTTCATTCAAATCAAGAAACACAAATAAAACATTTTGGACAGAAATTTAAATACTTTGAGCATAATATTATGGGACAATAAGTGAACAAAAAGTTTCGAACAAAAACAGGAAAAACAAAAAAACAAAAAAAAAAACTTTTTCAATCTTGTCTAGCCTGCAAATTTAAAGAACCTCCTTCTACTCACGGCCTCTTCTTGATTCTCTTGCACACTGTTAACATCTTGCAAAAACTGAAAAGCCACAAAAAGAAAATAAATGAAAATCACCACATCCTCAACTAAAAACACCAAATGAACTAATGCTTTCTAATGAACACATTGTAGTCCATAAAACCCAAGAAAAATGTCAAATTATGACCAAATAAATCCTGCATATTTTCCTTCTGACAGAATAGTAGGAAACAAAACAATCACTTTACCTATGGAAGCATTTTGTGGAAGGCATTTAAATGAATGGGATCTAAATCATATGGAGTTCTATCAATATCAAATACCACTACTTCAAGTGGAGCAAGTCCAAAGAGGGAACTTTTGCTGGTTCCAGAGACACATCATAGAAGGAAAAAAAAAAGGCAATGAGGCATTAGTACAACAAAAGAATGAAACCAAAAAAATACAAATGTAACATTTGCACCACCTGTTTCTCTGTAACTGATCTTTCATCTTTTCATTGCTCAATTCGTACGCAACATGAGATATAATACCAAACATATACATACTTTTGAATAGTTGCGATAATTTATTTAACTACTTTAGGCATAATATTCGGGGAGAATAAGTGAACAAAAATGGTCTAACAAAAACAGGAAAAATAAAATAAAATAAAAACCATTTTCAACCTTGTCTAGCCTGCAAAGAACCGCCTTCTACTCACAGCGTCCTCTTGACGCTCTCATACACTACTATATCATCTTGCAAAACCTGAAAATCCACAAAAGGAAATTGATCACAATCTCAGCTAAAAACATCAAATGAACACATTGTACTCCATCGTTAAACCCAATAAAAAGGCTACATAATGCGTAACCGCTATTTCTTAATATGGGCTCTCCATATACATATATTTCACAAATTTAAGCAAGAGAAAAGAACTATAAATCTGTTTAAAACTGAAAAGAAAAGAAAACAAATCATCATCCCTGCATATAAGAATAAGAAAAGAAACAGTGCAACAAAAATATGGAAAAATATTTAATCCCATAAGCATAAACTCAATTTAGTTTACCAAAATTAATGCATGCATACATTATTTTGGAGCAAAGATGTCTTGAATATTGAATTTCTTTTCTAAAGAGAAACGATATATTGAAAAGGTGGATAAAGCATCCGCAACCAAACAGACAAAACACAGAAACAATCCAAAAAGGCCAAAAGAAAGAAAAAGAAAAGAAGCGTCGTCAACAATTACTCATTTATGAACAGAGATTGCAAAAAATCAAACTTGTTTTCTATTTTTTCTAAGCAAATTAGTTGAAAATAAAATATCAGAAGCAGGATTGGTCCCTGAGCACGCTTTTATGCGTCAGTTTTTGGTTGATTAGTTCATTAGCTTTAATATATCAACTTTTGGTCAAGACTAACTACTTTTCTTTTTTAACATCATTCATTATAATTGATTAATGAATTAATACAATTGTTTTTATGAATTTGCACATCATTCACACATATCAAAAGCAACAATCAAAGGCTGAGATAGCTCGAATACCTCAGTTGCAATGAATCAAAAAGAAAAACATAGAAAATAAACTATGCAAGCAATAAAATCCTAGAAAGACGGTGCCTAAACAAATTATACTAATATAATCAAGGAACAGTGAAACGGGGGTTTTTCTGGCATTTCACTGTTTAAGGAACAGTGCTTATGAATAGTATCTGGTTGCATTGCATTGGGCTTTAGTATATATAGAATTTATCCAAGAAATGGGGTCAGCTCAGCTGGTTATATGAATCAATGTGTGAGTGAATATAACAAGGACTCTTCCCTGTAGCTTCGCTTGGTTGGTTGTATAAAACCGAACTCTTGTATTATTGCAGACCACCCCCTGTAGGTGTAAATATTGAAAAACTGAGGAAAAAGAAAAAGCAAGAATGCAGTTGGGCTGAAAATTCTACCCAAGTCTCGAGTCTCGACCCCCTTTGTTGACTGTCAGCTTAGAGGACCGCTACCTTAAAACACTCCAGTCAATTTATAATTACATCACACTGATGATGAAGCAAACACCTCTAAAAATTATGACTTTAGATAAGCTTTTTAATTTCCACATGATTCAACTCTAAGGGACATAAGAAATTGGCTTTAGAAATAGAAACAGGGACTGGGCTGATCAGTGATCAAAAGATCATGAAAACCAAAATGTCTTCCGTGCATAATCTGATGCTTGTTTCCATTCTCTCCTCCATATTTGTTGTTACTCTGCTCAGCTTTCCCAGCCCAGCTGAAGCTGATTATCTATACAATGTCTGCCCAATTGGTGCATATCTCTCTCAAAAATCTGGAAAATTTATCATCAAATTCGAGTCAAGTCTGCAGATTTACATGAAAAAAAGTTCCTGCTTATATTCTGCTGGCATGGGCAAAAAGTGACACTATGAAGTTGGCCTGTGATAAAATGTTAGAAAAGATTACATTTCTTTTCTGGGTATACGTAGCTGTGGCAACGACTTATCTGTTGTGCGGAAGCGTCAACCAACTGTGAGTGAAAAATAAACAATTACTGGCAGGAGAAAAAAAAATTGAACAGAAAATTACAACAAGAAGAACACCAAGATTTATACTGGTTCGGCAATTGCCTACATCCAGTTTGGAGACGACGGAGTATTCCACTATAATCAATGGGGATATACAATAGTGTTTACCACTCAATTTCCCAAAGACCCAAATACACCCAACCTCACACACTCACAAAGGAAGATAAAACAATGATACAAAGCAAAGAACAACTAGAGAGAATTTGTTTCTCTCTTTGACAAAATGCCTTTCTTGCTATTTTTCTCTTCTACTCAACACTTGGTTGGATTCTACAAATGAAACCATTTGCTTCCAATTTATAGCCAAAGGAAGTGGCTTCTCAAAGAAGCCAAATGTTAGGCAAGTCAACAATAGCCTACCACCATTTGTGAAAGCTAATTAATGCATTCCCATTGCAACTTGTCAATAGCCATCACTTTTGACTATTGTAAAAGCCAATTAATGCATTCACATTGCAACTTGTCAATTTGCCGATATTGTTGACTATTGGTTTGAGGCAATAATCAACATTATCATCCTACAGCGTAGCGGTCCCATGCATTAGGAACGTGATTGACAAGGCTTTAAGTCTTCACACCAATGTCTTGGAAAAGTTTTTCTCATTTGTGGGTCTGTCTGGGTTGAATCCTTCATGGTTTTGTGGTTACCTACTCCCTTTAAATTCTGGCTTACAAGGCACTAATTCAGTCTATACGAAATTGACAACCGGCTTAATTAGGTAGTTGTGGTCACATCACTGTCCTGTATTGATGACTGGAGTTATGGATACATCTTTATTTTTCTGGTCATCTTCGTATGTCTCTACGTACAAGAATATGTAAAATGAAATACGTACAATTTGTGGAATATTCTTAATAATGACGGCCACCATTGCGACGGCGACATGAAGTGGTGGCAGGAAAGAAATGGGGTCAGCTCAGCTCAGCTGGTTATATGAATCAATCAATGTGTGAGTGTAATATAACAATGACTCTTGCCATATTCTCGGTCAGTTGTATAAAACCATACTCTTCTATTAGTATCAAGATGTAAAATATTGGAAAATTATTGAGAAAAAAGAAAAGGCAAGAACACAGTTGGGCTGAAAATTCTACCCCTTCCGTCTCCAATTCGTCAATGACTTTTCAATAACTCTACTTTCCACATGATTCAACATCACAGGGGCTTCTTCACACCTTCCTTCAATAAAGGACAAAAGTTGACTCCGACCTTAACACTCCTGTCAATTTATGAGTACATCACAATCCTGACCAGAGCAAACACGCCAAACTCGGCCTAAAGGCATATTAGCTCACCTAAACCTGTCTTATTTACACATTGTAGAAGGAGGTGATCGTGATCATCGGGAAGAGGTTATTGATTTGATTATCAAAATGCCTTCCTTCAATCTCAATGTGTTGATGACCCTTGTGCTTGGCTTGCTTAGCCTTAGCAGTTTGAGTGAAGCTGAATACCGCTACCACGTCTGTTCTAACACAACCAGTTTCACTCCCAACAGCACCTACGAATTAAATCTTAATCTCCTCCTCTCCTCTCTCACCTCCAACGCCACCCGTGAACTCGGTTTCTACAACACCACTGCCGGCTCCCAAGATCCCAACGCTGCAGTTTACGGTTCCTTTCTATGCCGTGCTGATCTCACATCCGATGCATGCAAAGATTGTGTAGCCACCGCAGCCAGAGAAACGGTCAAAGAGTACTGCCCCTTCAGAAAAGTCACTATAATTTGGTACGATGATTGCATGTTACGCTACTCAAACGTGTCTTTTTTCGGCAATATGGATGAAGCCCCAAGAGTTTATTTGTGGAACGTGGGAAATATTACTGATCCAAACCGGTTTAATAAGGTACTGGGGGAAACAATCAATGGCTTGGTGCCTGTGGCAGCAAATGCGGCCTCCGGAACTAAAAAGTTTGCGGCAAAAAAAACAAACTTTACAGCGTTTCAGGAGTTGTACAGCCTTGTGCAATGCACGCCGGACCTGTCAAGCACCGCCTGTGATCGGTGTCTTATAGGAGCTATTGCACTTCTTCCGGCTTGTTGTAATGGGAAGCAAGGAGGAAGAGTTTTGTATCCTAGTTGTAATGTTAGATATGAAGTGTATCCATTTTATACATTTGTTACTGCCCCTCCTCCGCCACTGCTTCTTCCTCCTCCACCTCCAGCTTCAGTTACAAGGTCTCAAGGTATAATTAATAACAAGCTCATGTCTTTGTTCTAATTGGTTAATTATATATTTAGAAAGCAATGTTTGTCTTTGTAGAACTTTTACACAAACATAGGGATGAACCATTAATTTGTGTCTAATACCCTGTGCAGGAAATGATGACCAAATCTCAACTTTGGTCATAGGGGCCATTGTGGTTCCAATTGCCATATTGCTCTTTTTGGTAGGCTGCTGTTTCTTAAGAAGAAGAGCAAGGAAAAAGTACAAAGTTATACAACAACAAAATGGTAAACAAACATTGAAACATTTTATAATTTCCTTTCCGGACCCAACTTATGTATTTTCCTCTATTGAACGATTTGATTCCTAATCGTGTTGTTCAGTAGTTTATTAGTCCACAATTAATTAATACCTCCTACTTCTTGATTGTGTAGTGGGGAGCGAAATTAATAGCGTGGAGTCATTGCAGTTTGATTTGCGTACAATTGAAGCAGCCACAGACAATTTCTCTGATCAGAACAGATTAGGGGAAGGTGGCTTTGGTGAGGTTTATAAGGTCGGGATTTTGGCTTACCAAATTTGGTGAATTTAAGTCATGCCAGAGTTCATCAAAATGTATTAAACTCATGAAAGTTATACTTAGATGTTTGTAAAGATCATTGGTTGCAATATTTTCAGGGTACACTTCCTGATGGGCAACAAATAGCTGTGAAGAGGTTATCTAGAGGCTCCGGGCAAGGTGCCGAAGAGTTTAAAAATGAGGTGGTTTTGGTAGCTAAGCTTCAGCACAGAAATTTAGTGAGGCTATTGGGATTTTGCGCTGAAGGAGAAGAAAAGATACTTGTTTACGAACTTGTGGAGAACAAAAGCCTTGACCACTTTCTATTCGGTTTGTGCCCTTCTAACATCATGTGTGATACCATATGCTATTTGATTAGTTGGTGATATATGAATTCCTCGGTAATTATGTCTGTTGTTTTACTTATTCTAACCTGTATACTTTTATTGGACAAATGTGTGCACAGACTCTGAGAACCCTGTAAAATTGGATTGGTCAAGCAGATACAAGATTATTGGCGGGATTGCCCGTGGGCTTCTCTATCTCCATCAAGATTCTCCGCTTAAAATCATACATCGCGATCTTAAAGCAAGCAACATATTGTTAAATGGGGACATGAACCCAAAAATTGCAGATTTTGGCATGGCAAGAATAGTTGGAGTCGACCAAACTCAAGGCAATACAAGAAGGATTGTGGGAACAATGTAAGTAACAATGAACTTTGTTTATGTTCACATATTCTGCATAAACGAGTTGATTGATTTTCTCATCCTGAAAAGTAATTACGAGAAAGAAAAGATATCAAATTGATATATCAAGAATTCACCTCAACTCAGACAAGATGGAGAAGCTCTGTTGTTCCGCTAGTGTTATCAGATAGGCACTATTGGGTAGCTTGTTTATGAATTACAAGTTAATTGACACACTGATTGCTAGATGAGTTTTAACATGTTCACACTGCATTTGAACTAATATTAGAACTTTATTGATGCTGCTGGTTTGTAGTGGTTACATGTCTCCAGAATATGCAATGCATGGACAGTTCTCTGTGAAGTCCGATGTGTACAGTCTTGGTGTCCTGATCTTAGAGATTGTAACTGGCAAGAAGAACACTAGTTTCTATAACTCAGACCGTGGGGAAGATCTCTTGAGCTATGTGAGTATAAGTTGAATATTGTAATATGCATCTCATGGTTAATCTTTTTAGAATGAATCTCTTGAAAAAAATATATTTGCAGGCTTGGAGACATTGGAGGGACGGGACACCCTTAGAATTATTGGATCCAAATCTAAGAGATTCTTATGCAAAAGCTGAAGTAACTAGATGTGTCCATATCGGGTTACTCTGTGTTCAGGAAATTCCAGATGAGAGACCCACAATGCAATCCGTAGTTCTCATGCTAAGCAGTTACTCTGTCACCATGGCATTACCTCAAAAGCCAGTACTTTTCCTGCATAGTGGAACAGAGCTGAACATGCCATCATTAACCACTGAATCATTTGATCAAACTCCTAGCAACTCCTCGCCATTTTCTGTTAACGAAGTATCAATTACTGAATTATACCCGCGTTAGTGTATATCGAACAAAGCGTGATCAATCTTTCAGGACTCTACTTTGGAAGTGCTATGATTTTGTTTCATTTCTCTATGCTTTTCATGGTTGCGCTAGCTGTTCTGTTTCTTATTAGTCTCTCCTCCATGATCCAGAGTTAATCCATCGGTTAAGATGTAATCAAATAGTTTTTTTTTTTGTTGAAAATTAGCGATAGTCAAATTGATTAGTTTGGGTTTTTCTCACTCACCCAATCCCATGATATTATCACTTTTGCAATTTTTTTTTTGAAATGTATTTTTTTTCTCTCCTCCCTCACTTGAGCCCCAAACAGCGCACACATTGCCATGAATGTGCAAAGATGCATACCATCTTCATCCCATTTCTCTCTTGTTATGCCCAAACCTTTCTGAAATGATAAGAAGTTGCGGCCATTGACCCAAAAAATAAAAGGTTAAGTTCCAATGAAATAAAAAATTCTTTATAATTATTCTTACAAAAAGTATTGTAAGCTCAAGCGTTTAAAATTGCTTACCCCTACATCTAAGGTATTAGGTAAGGGTGGGTATTGAGATTGAAAAATTAGAAAACCACATGAAACAGGATTGAAAAAAACCGTTAAAAACCAAGTTAACCAACAAATCAAAAAATCAAACCGAACCGGTTCAACTCAATTCCTATTTCAATTTGACATCTCAAAAATCAGGTCCACATCAAACCAAATCAATTGTGTAAATATATATTTTTTAAAGCCCAATATTCAATCATATTAGGTCCTATCCCAACTAAAAAGCCCAAACCAAACACCAAGTGTACCTTTATTGGCCCATTCCACCACTAAAAAGCCCAAACGGTTTTGTTTTTTTTGTGGTCAAACCACAAACATTAATTCATTTCCCAAAGTAGCATGTTGAAAAGAAAAGCTCCGCTTTCCCATGCATTATCACTTTGAAATTTGATCCCACACGCCACAACTTGGTACACCATGTAGTTGGTGTATCATATAGACGTAGGATATTTGGAATATTTTTAATGTAGTTAGACATATGTCATAAATAGTTGAAAAATAATTTTACATGACCAAACGTATACTGGATGATATATTAGGTGTGATGTACCCAAAACATATAAAAATGTCTCCAAAACATCTCTCTCTCTTCCCTATTTTCTTCTTCTTCTTTGCGATTCTACGACTTTACGACTCTCTCTCTCTTCTTGTTCTTTTTTCTTCTTCTACTTCCTCTTTCTTTCCTTCTTTCTTTGTTTCTCTCTTTTTTTTCTTTTTCTTTTCTTCTTCTTTTGCGTTTCTGTTTTTTTCCTTGACGCTTGTACTAAAAAACAAAAAAAGATTTAAAATGAATGTAAATACCGGGAAATTGAGGAAAAAGGAAATGCAAAATCACGTTTCCGCACGATTCAGTCACTGGGACCTCTTCATTCTTTCCTTCAATAAAGGACGGACAAAAGTTGCCCGAAACATATAAAAATGTCTCCAAAACATCTCTCTCTTCCCTTTTTTCTTCTTCTTCTCTGCGATTCTACGGCTTTACGACTCTCTCTCTCTTCTTTTTCTTTTTTCTTCTTCTACTTCCTCTTTCTTTCCTTCTTTCTTTGTTTCTCTCTTCTTTTTTTTTCTTTTTCTTTTCTTCTTCTTTTGCGTTTCTGTTTTTCTCCTTGACGCTTGTACTAAAAAACAAAAAAATATTTAAAATGAATGTAAATACCGGGAAATTGAGGAAAAAGGAAATGCAAAAACACGTTTCCGCATGATTCACAGTCACCGGGGCCTCTTCACTCTTTCCTTCAATAAAGGACAAAAGTTGGCTGCAACCTTAACACTCCGGTCAATTTGACGAGAGCAAAACACGTGAAACAGGGCCTAAACTCTTCTTATGTATACATTGTAAGAGGAAGTGATCGTGACCATCAAGTAGAGATTATTGATTATCAAAATGCCTTCCTTCAATCTCAATGTGTTGATGACCCTTGTGCTTGGCTTGCTTAGCCTCAGCTGTTTGAGTGAAGCTGATTATCGCTCCCACGTCTGTTCTAACACAACCCGTTTCACTCCCAACAGCACCTACGAATTCAATCTTAATCTGCTGCTCTCTTCACTCACCTCCAATGCCACCCGTGAACTTGGTTTCTACAACACCACCGCCGGCTCCCAAGACCCCAACACTGCAGTTTACGGCTCCTTTCTATGCCGTGCCGATCTCACATCAGATGCATGCCAAGATTGTGTGGCTACTGCAGCCAGAGACGCGGTCCAAGAGTACTGCCCCTTAAGAAAAGTCACCACAATTTGGTACGACGATTGCATGTTACGCTACTCAAACGTGTCTTTTTTTGGCCATATGGATCAACACCCAAAAGTTTATTTGTTTAGCTCGGGAAACGTTACTGAACCAATCCGGTTTAATCAGTTGCTGTCGAAAACAATCACTGAATTGGTGCCTGTGGCAGTAAATGCGGCCCCCGGTGCTAAAAAGTTTGCTACAAAAGAAGTGAACTTTACAGGGTTTCAGGACTTGTACAGCCTTGTGCAGTGCACGCCAGACCTGTCAGGCACCGATTGTGATCGGTGTCTTCGAGGAGCTATTGCGCTTCTTCCGGCTTGTTGTAATGGGAAGCCAGGGGCAAGAGTTGTGTGTCCTAGTTGTAATGTTAGATATGAATTCTATCCATTTTATACTAGTGTTGCTGCCCCTCCTTCACCACCAACACCACTGCTTCTTCCTCCTCCACCTCCAGCTTCAGTTTCAAGATCTCAAGGTAAAAATAATTAATAGCAGCAAGGGTAGCTCACGTATTTGTTATAATTGGTAAATTATAAGAAAGCAATGCTTGTGGAGTTTTTACATATACATAGGGAACCGTTAATTTGTGTACTAATATTTTGTGCAGGAAATGATGACCAAATCTCATCTTTACCCATAGTGGCCATTGTGGTTCCAATTGCCATATTGCTCTTCTTGGTAGGCTGCTGTTTCTTCAGAAGAAGAGCAAGGAAAAAGTACAATGCTAAACAACAACAAAATGGTAAACACTGGAAAGTTTTTCTTTGGTCAAGGAACACTGGAAAGTTTTATAACTTCCTTTCCAGACCCAACTTATGCATTATTTTCCAGACCTAATCGTGTTCAGTAGTTACTTAGTTCATAATTAATTCCTTCTTCTTCTTGATTGTGTAGTGGGGAGCGAAATTAGTAGTGTGGAGTCATTGCAGTTTGATTTGCATACAATTGAAGCAGCCACAGAAAATTTCTCTGATCAGAACAGGTTAGGGGGAGGTGGCTTTGGTGAGGTTTACAAGGTTGTGATTTTGGCTTACATATCTCATGAATTTTTTGTCCCAAAAAATAAATAAATAAATAAATAATCTCATGAATTTAAGTCATGCCAGAGTTTAACAGAATGTATTAAATTCACGGAAGTTATACTTGGATGTTTGTAAAGATCATTGGTTACAATATTTTCAGGGTACACTCCGTGATGGGCTACAAATAGCTGTGAAGAGGTTATCTAGAGGCTCTGGGCAAGGTGCCGAAGAGTTTAAGAATGAGGTTGTTTTGGTAGCTAAGCTTGAGCACAGAAATTTAGTGAGGCTACTGGGATTTTGCTCTGAAGGAGAAGAAAAGATACTTGTTTACGAACTTGTGGAGAACAAAAGCCTTGACCACTTTCTATTCGGTTTGTGCCCTTCTAACATCATGTGTGATACCATATGCTATTTGATTAGTTTTTGATACAATTACACTTCAATTTCTAATTCACAAACCAAGAACATTCCCAATAGTCAAAGCCACTGCGGAAAAGAAAATATCTTTCAGAATTCTGCATGTCTATTAATTTACTTATTCTAACCTGTATATTTTATGGACTAATGTGTGCATAGGCCCTGAGAACCAAGTAAAATTGGATTGGTCAAGCAGATACAAGATTATTGGCGGGATTGCTCGAGGGCTTCTCTATCTCCATCAAGATTCTCGGCTTAAAATCATACATCGTGATCTTAAAGCAGGCAATGTATTGTTAGATGGGAACATGAACCCAAAAATTGCAGATTTTGGCATGGCAAGAATATTTGGTGTTGACCAAACTCAAGGAAGCACAAGAAGGATTGTGGGAACATAGTAAGTAACAGAACTTTGTTTATGTTCACATAATCTGCGTAAACGAGTTGATTGTTTTTCTCATCCTGAAAATTAATTACTAAAAAGAAAAGATATCAGATTGATATCTCAACAATTCATCTCATCTCAGACAACATGAAGAAGCACTTATAATGCAGTCTTCCCCCAAGTGTTATCATATATGCACTATTGGTTTATGAATTATAAGTTAATTAAGACGCTGATTGCTAGATGAGCTTCAACACTCTGTATTTGGATTTACATTACTTTGATGATGCTGCTGGTTTGTAGTGGTTACATGCCTCCAGAATATGCAATGTATGGACAGTTCTCTGTGAAGTCCGACGTGTACAGTCTTGGTGTCTTGATCTTAGAGATTGTAACTGGCAAGAAGAACACTAATTTCTATAACTCGGACGGTGGCGAAGACCTCTTGAGCTATGTGAGTATAAGTTGAATATTTAAATTTGCATTTCATGGTTAATCTTTTTACTGCAACATTTTGAATGAGTCTCTTACTAAATTAAAAATTAAAAATTTGCAGGCTTGGAGGCATTGGAGGGATGGGACATCCTTAGAATTATTGGATCCAAATCTAAGAGATTCTTATGAAAAAACAGAAGTAATTAGATGTGTCCATATTGGGTTACTCTGTGTTCAGGAAAATCCAGATGAGAGACCCACAATGCAATCCATTGTTCTCATGCTAAGCAGTGACTCTGTTACCATGGCATTACCTCAAAAGCCTGCATTTTTCATGCATAGTAGAACAGAGCTGAACATGCCATCATTAACCACTGAATCATCTGATCCAACTGCTAGCAACTTGTTGCCATTTTCTGTTAACGAAGAATCAATTACTGAATTATACCCCCGTTAGTGTATATCGAACAATCTTGCAGGACTGTACTTAGGAAGTTCTTTGATTTTGTTTCATTTCTCTATGCTTTTCATGGTTGATCTAGCTGTTTTGTTTCTTGTTAGTTTAGTTAGTATCTGCTCCATAGGCATGGGGCCTCTGTATTGGTTTGGTTGCCGTTGTAGCGTTGTCTTTATTTGCCAGTGTTTGCTAATTTTGAAAATATTTAAATACTAATGATTTAGTAACTAAATAATAATTACAACATAACTACTAATTAAGTAATTAAAAAAGAGAAATCCATATTATGCTATTTAAACTGTTGAAATATTCTACTTCTTAAGATTTAAAAGGTCATGTAAAGTGGTTGACCCACAGCTTTGCACATGTTTGCGATGAAATATTTCAAGCCTAGGCCGTCTTAGATTTAAAATTAAAATGGCAGAGCTCAAATTAAATCTGGTGAGCTAATGCGTATCTATCCTGCTCGTGCATAAGCTAAAAAGCAATATTTTCGTATCAATTCAAATGATATTATTTATATATATATTCATTATACGGGTAGCATTCACGCTGATTCAAATATTATATATAAAGAAGCCCCCTCCAGTAAGTTAACCATTATAGTTTCACTGTTGTGCCAGAAATCAAAGAAGAAGAAGAAACATGCTAAACCCTCAAGTCTCTTTACCTTCTTTTTTTTTTTTTCTTCATATTTTTCTGATGATCAAGCAATTCCTTGGCAGCATATGAATTATGGAGAGACGTGATGATCAAGCAATTTCAGGATTTTCTTCGTTGTACATGATATCTTCACCAACCATAAAATATAAAGCCTTTGTCGTTGATTGACAATAAGTTGTGGAGAGACGTGAAGTTGCAGATGAATTCTTATTTATCCATTTAATTTAATTGAAAAAAAAAAAAGCCATGGACGCAGAACTCAGAGGAGTCCTTTTTATTTGAATAAGCCCCACAACTCGGTCCTTAAACAGAGGATTGGTCAATATTGTACTACAGCAACCAACTGGGGCAATAAGTGGATTGATAAAGTCAAGTGTTCACAGCAACCATCTGGGGCAGTAAGTGGTTATCAAAGCAAATACATAATGCTACTAGTCTATTAAACCAAGAATTGAAGACACAAGTTCTTACTAGTTTGTACACAACACTACTTTTGACTTCAGCAACAAGAAATGGGTTCTTCAAGATTGCTCATCTTCTTCATTGCAATTCCTATTATCTTGGACCTTGTTGCTCCTCCTGCCGTAGCTCAAATCAACGACGGTGTGTGCACTTACACAGCCGACTTCTGCTGGAGATGTTCCAATATTGGCACCTACAATGATGGCAGCATCTACCAAGAAAACCTCAATAACCTCCTCTCCTCCTTCTCATCCAACAATACACAAATCAATTATGGCTTTTACAATTCATCAATGGGACAAGACCCCAACAAAGTGAATGCAATTGCATTATGCAGAGGAGATGTGTCCCTCAACGACTGTCACACTTGTGTCAACGAGTCCAGTCTCATCCTTTTCAAGAATTGTTCGAACCAAGACGAAGCAATCATTTGGGCGGAGCGTTGCATGGTACGATACTCGAGCAACTTAATATTCGGTGTTGAGGAAGATGAACCTATTAAGTATGTCCCTGGCATAAGTAATGCAATTGACGCAGTCCAGTTCAATTTGGTGCTTAATCTCTTCTTGGATACTTTGACTGAGAAAGCTTCATCGGGGGATTCTCTTAAGAAGTTTGCAGCTGGACATGTGACCATCCAAGGAAGCACAACAAATCAATCAATATATGCACTTTTGCAGTGCACTCCAGACATGGACAAGCAAAGCTGCAGCGATTGCCTTAAAGGGGCCGCCTCAAAAATTCCGGAATGTTGTGGCGGAAAGCAAGGAGGCAGAGTTCTCAAACCCAGTTGCAATTTGAGGTATGAGGCCACTCTGTTCTATGAGTCTACAGCTGATTCGCTTGTAACTCTTCCATCTGTAAAAGGTATGGTGCCCCTGCATATATGTTTAAACTTAATCAATGCCTTAATTACAATTTACAATTGATTAATTTTTCTTGCAGGAAAGAAGAGCACCATATCAAAAACTGTCATCATCGTCATCATTGTGGTTGTGATTGTTTCTGTCGTTACACTTCTTATTGGCGTATTGATTTTAATAAGAGTGAGGAGACGAAGAGCAAAACTAAAACTTGAAAGTAAGTAGATTGAGATAAAGACACATTTGATTTGTGTTTATGCATGCATCTTATTCTTATTAGATGATTTGGAACATGTCCTGATTAATTTGTTCTGTTTCAGATGATAGTAATTCGGATGAAATTAGTTTGGTTGAATCTTTGCAATATGACTTCGACACTATAAGATCTGCAACGGATGACTTCTCTGCTGCAAATAAGCTTGGACAGGGTGGATTTGGAGCCGTTTACAAGGTAACGAAACACTATCACAAGGAAAAAGATTCATCATGAATGAATTGTTTTAAGTAATTAATTTTTCTAATTTTCTTATAAACCTTCAGGGTAGGCTAGCGAATGGAAGATATATCGCTGTGAAAAGGCTCTCTAAGAATTCTGAACAAGGTGATCGTGAATTCAAAACTGAAGTCACGTTAGTTGCTCAACTTCAGCACCGGAACTTAGTGAGGCTGCTAGGTTTTTGCTTGAAAGCAGGGGAAAGAATCCTCATTTATGAATATGTGCCTAACACAAGCCTTAATCACTTCATTTTTGGTATGTTTGCTCTACTTTTTGTCATAATTCATAATCATTTCTGCCTCCATTTATATTATAGAAAAACATAGTAACAAAATCATGTTTCATTTTGATGGAATTGTACATATTAACAAAATCATGTTTCATTTTGATGGAATTGTATTTAGATCCGACTGATCATGCACATTTGGATTGGGAAACACGTTACAAAATCATAGGAGGCATTGCTCGAGGGCTTCTTTACCTTCACGAAGATTCCCGACTTCGAATTATTCACCGTGATCTTAAACCTAGCAACATTCTATTGGATGAAGATATGAATCCTAAAATTGCGGATTTTGGCATGGCAAGATTGTTTATGATGGATCAAACTCAAGGAGATACTAAGACAATTGTGGGAACCTAGTAAGTATCTGCAAATCTCAAAGCTAAATTACATTGTTGTGCTTGTTCACACCATAACTAAATTTTTAATTTGATGAATATAATAATGCAGTGGATATATGGCTCCAGAGTATGCAATTCATGGACGTTTTTCAGTCAAGTCGGACGTCTTTAGTTTTGGTGTGTTAGTTCTTGAAATCTTAAGTGGTAAAAGGATTAGCAGTTTTCAAAACGGCGAGAATGAGGAGGATCTGTTAAGCTATGTGAGTATGAATATAAGGTTTTACATTACCAAACTCTTTTGCTACCAAAAAAACCTAACAAGAGAAAACAGCATCATTTCTTCTTTAATTAAAGTGTTTATAAACTTGATAGGCCTGGAGGAATTGGAGGGATGATACAGTGGCAAATATCATGGACCCAAAGCTGACGACAGGTTTAGGAGTTGAAATGATGAGATGCATCCACATTGGTTTGCTATGCGTCCAAGAAAATGTGGCAAGCAGACCATCCATGGCTTCAGTTGTCTCTATGCTTAACAGCCATTCTGTCACACTCTCACTACCCTCACGACCGGCATCTTATTTGCAATATAACAGTGTATCAGACATAACAGGGTCCAATGAATCCAAAAACTCTATGCATGTGTCAGGAAATAAGAATTCAAATTTCACTGAACCATATGCTCGCTAGTGGGGTGGGGCTGAGTATGTATCAGGAACAATTTATTTTCTTTTCTTTGATATGCTTGTTTGATTGATATATTTGAACAACTGCAGCTCAAGTTAAATATTTTCTGTACATAAAGTAAAACCAAATTGTCGTTTATTTGAGAGGCCAAATTAAACTTGACGGGTGAGAAGCTTGCTTCTAGCCTTGAACTGAGGTCCAGCTGCTTCTACCTGGTTCGTGTAATTCTGCTCAGTTTGCAATCTATCCTTTCTGGTTTCTTTGAAACCAGATCTTGAACAAAAAAACAGAGTTAAGAGGACCATGGTGATGGTGGATCCAATTTGTTTTGGTATCAATTTTGATATCAAATGCCAATCAGGACTGGAAACAAATTTTCAACAAAACCCAAATCAACCCAAAACCAGCCAACCATATAATCAAGCCAACACAAGCCACCAATAAATTTCGGATTAATTTGGGTTTGGGTTAGTTTAAGGCCCATATTAAAATAAAAAGAAAGAACTAGAACCCAATATGACGGGCAATCCCTGCTGTAATTTCAACCCCCGCATATTATAGAAGCTCCCAAGCGGCCAAGTCCTTTACAAGAGTTCAGGCCAGGAGAAATTTTTGCATCAACAGATTTTGATGGACGGACGTGTCCGACCAATATTCCTCGTACTTACCTTGTTCTTTTTGGTCACATCCATCAGAGTCATTCCATGCAGCTGCCTAATTCATCCATTCCATGCAGCTGCCTCTTGTTTTTTTTAAAAAATCTTTAGAAAAGTCACTGATTAACGATTTGTCTACTGATTAAAATGGAAAATATCATATTCATCAAAGAAAGAAAATGGAAAATATCATACGCTATACCTATATGGGATTGGTCAATATTGTACCACAAACGTAAGATAGAATTAAGGGTCAGGAAATCGTCAAGGAACTAATGTCTTTCCTTTATAAGACAAGTTGCTACTTGTGAGTTGAGCAAGAAAAATGGGTTCCTCAAGATCAATGCTTTTCTTCATTAATCTTGCTATTATTATCTTAAACCTTGTTGCTCCCACCATATCCCAAGATGATGGAATATGCACGCTTACAGCTGATTACTGCTGGAAATGCTCTGATACTGGCACCTACACAGCAGGTGACAAGTACCAAGAGAACCTCAACAGCCTCCTCTCTTCCTTCTCCTCCAACACCACCACAAACAATTCAGGGTTTTACAATTCATCCAGGGGACAAGACTCCAACAAGATCAATGCAATTGCATTATGCAGAGGAGATCTCTCACAGAACTCTTGTCAGGCTTGTCTCAACAAGTCTACTGATATTCTCTTGCAAATTTGTTCAACTCATAAGGAAGCAATCATATGGGCGGAGCCTTGTATGGTGAGATACTCACACGACGTGATATTTGGTATTGAACAAACGGACCCTCTTAAGCATTTGCCTAGCCCAAACTATCCTAAAAATTCTCAACAGTTTGAGCCGGTGCTTACCCACTTGTTGGGTAATTTAAGTGACAGAGCTGCGTCAATGAATTCTCTTAAAAAATTTGCAGCAGGGCATGCAACTGTCCCTGGAGGTGAACCAATATACGCACTTGCTCAGTGCACTCCAGACATAGACAAGCAAAATTGCAGCAGTTGCCTTAAACAGTCCGTCACAGAAATTCAAACCTGTTGCCGTGGAAGGAATGGAGGAAGAGTCCTTAAACCCAGCTGTAATTTAAGGTATGAGAATAACAGTTTCTATGCGTCTACGCCGATTCCTTCGTAGATATTCCAGCTCCAGTTCCAGCAGCACCAGCACCTGAGGAAGGTATGTATGCTTATTATGGTTACCCTGAAAATCTTCAATTTGATCCATGTCTTACAATTGTGTGGTGTGGTTTTGGCTTTTGATAAGATATCCCATCTGATTTTCAGCAAAAAAGAATATCCCATCTGATTTTCAGCAAAAAAGAAGAGTAACACAAAACAAACTGTCATCATCATCGTTGTGGTTTTGGTTGTTTTTGTCACTATTGTCAGCAGCATATGTTTTTCCTTCAGAGTAAGGAAACGAAGGGTAAAACTTGAACAAGGTAAGTTCAACCCTGTTTATTTATCTTATCTAAGGTTTTGGAACTCTGTTTGCTAATTCATTTTCCCCTTTTTAGATGAGACTTCGGAAGAAATAAATTTGGTGGAATCGTTGCAATATGATTTTGAAACTATAAGATCTGCAACAGATGACTTCTCTGATGCAAATAAGCTTGGACGAGGTGGATTTGGAGCTGTTTACAAGGTAACAAAACAATCACTTTCACAAGAAAAAAAAAATATTAATCTAAGCATGGTTTCCTTATTTTTCTGTTTTAAACATTCAGGGTAGACTAGTAAATGAGCAACCTATAGCCGTGAAAAGGCTCTCCAAAAATTCTGAACAAGGTGATCGTGAATTTAAGAATGAGGTCATGTTACTTGCTCAGCTTCAACACCGGAATTTAGTAAGGCTCCTAGGATTTTGCTTGAAAACAGAAGAAAGGTTTCTCATTTACGAATACGTGCCTAACACAAGTCTTGATCACTTCATTTTTGGTATATTTTCTCTGCCTCAAATTTCATATAATTTATAGTAATTTCTTAAAGATTAAAAAAGTTCATATTTCACTACTACAAAAAAGCAAAAAGACGACGGTAAATCACCGTCGTGTATTTGGTTTTTCAATGGTCGTGGAATCCACCGTCATCTTTTCCCTCATAAACCACGACGCTAAATAACCGTCGTTGTTAAACAATACAACGTCATCAAAAAATACAAAACGACGTCTTTGTACTGCAAAAAGATCTAAAAAAAGCAATCGAGGATGATAATAGACGACCAATTCTCTAAAAACACCGTCGTTAAAAAGGGAAAATATGACACATATTAAGAGAACAAAGCCGCAAGATAGACATACAACGACGACAATAAAAATACGCCGACGTTAAATATAATTTTCACGACAATAAAAAATATGACGTCTTTAAATACATTAGAAGACGACGTTATTGATACCTACTACGTCGCACATATAAACACAACCGTCGTACAATTAATTTTCCACTTCGATTTTTCGATAAAAGATGACGTGGAAATAGTTGTCAGTGTCATTATTTATGACGTATGTGTTTCTATAGTAGACGTTGAAAAACTAAACAACGTCAGTTACAAATATATGAGAGTCGTATTAAAAAATTTATACGTCCTATTTTCAGAAACAAACAACGACCATAAATATTAGACGTTGTTAAATACAACAACGTCGGAAAACAATAAAAACAGACGTGTTTAGTCTGCTAAAGTTCTACAACGTCTCTTATTTACAAAAAACCGTCGTGAAATAAATTTTCCACTTCGATTTTTCTAAAAAAGATGACGTGGAAATAGTTGTCAGTGTCATTATTTACGACGTATACATTTATATAGTCGACGTTGTATTTATATGTATTCATTACTCACGACGCACTTAATAATATAGACGACGTTGAACGTCTAAACAACGTCGGTTCCAAATAAATGAGAGCCGTATTACAGAACATATAGACGGCGTAGATTATGATGGGAGCCGTATTACAAATAACGTCGTTTAATTGTTATTAGACGGCGGTTATAATGAATTTCCGTCGGAATTAATTTCGTTCCTCTTCGTTTATAAAAGAACTTGCGACGTGGAAAATGTATGATGACGTCGTATTTTTTAACGTTCAGATTACATATCTCGTTTTTTAGACGTCGGTATTATGGGATTGGAGTCGTGTTATTTTGAATTACATGGCGGTTCTTTATCCTTCACCGACGTGATATCCTGAATAATTGCTTCACAATAGCGTCGTGGTTCTTCATTGTTACGTTGCTTTAAGACGTCGGTAAATATGCTGAATAACTGATTCACAATAACGTCGTGTTTTATTTGAACGTAGAAAGTGAAGAAATCACATTACAATATATTACAAAATTAATGTCATACACTGCCAATTACATAAGCATCATTCAATCCATATATCTTCACACCCATCTCGAATATTTTGACCGCCTAACTCACCTACCAGTTCATCAAATGTGTCAACATTTGGCATCCCTCTAGTAAATGGCTCACACTCAATTATCACATCACCTAATACTTCATCACCAATAACATCATTATATTCTCTACTAGGCATTGATAACACTACCGACCAACCACGATGCATCGGGTCGTCAACAAAAAATATTTGTTTGACTTGAGAAGCCAAAACAAATTGGTCATTCCTATGTCCAATTTTACTCAAATCTACAAGGGTAAATCCAAGTTCGTCGACTACAAGACCAGAACTATCTATCCAATCACACCTAAAGACTGGGATTGTAAACTTTTGGTAGTCAAGGTCCCAAATTTCTTGAATGACACCATAGAAACCCATATTTGAGAGAATTGGGTTTTTATCCTTGGCACTAGCAACTTGCATGGTATGTGCAAGTAAATAAACTCCACTATTTTGAGTTGTCCGCACATCATCTTGTGCCTTGATATTGAATTTAATACCTTTAATAAGATAGCTCCTATATAATGGCACTGACATGTTTGGACCAGCTGCTAGCCACCTTAAATTTTCTGATACGCCATGATTGTCTTCCTCAACTTCACTTTGAACCTGCAAATTAATCATATCTTAATTCATCCTAACATATAAATAAGAAGAAAATTAAAAGAGAAATACGTTATTCAACAACATATACCTTGAAGCGTAGCCATTGAATGAAAGTGCTATTGTGCTTATCCTGCAGCCACTTTGTTCTCTTTCTAAATTTTGGATAAGCAGTCTTGATGTGGATCATATGTTGCCTACATGACACGAAAAATTCAAGCATTACGGTCCCAAATATATAAGATAAACATAAGAAATAATTTTAAATGGAAACTTAAAGAATAAAACTCATACGTACTCGATATAAGGTAGGACTTCCTCCGTATTCTCCAAGACATATAGATGTGCTTGATTCAACAGGTCCTGATCAACTACGCTCACTGTGCAACCTGATAATGGCTTTGAAACTCCTATCTTTTGGCTTGAAGGCACTCCAACTGTACTAACATCAGATAAATGCTGAGTACAAAACTCTACCGCTTCTTCAGCTATATACCGCTCAGCAATGCAACCTTCGGGACGAGTACGATTCTGAACATACCCCTTCAGCACTTTCATATATCTTTCAAACGGATACATCCACCTAAAATATACTGGCCCACATAGACGAACTTCTCTGACAAGATGTACTACTAGATGAACCATGATATCAAAGAATGAAGGGGGAAAGTACTTCTCAAGCAAACACAGAGTAACTACTACATCTTCTTCCAACTTATCTAGCTTGGAAACATCAACAGTCTTTGCACATATAGCATTGAAGAAGAAGCACAAACGAGTTATTGCATACCTTGCAGGCTTCTCCAAAACAGAACGAATTGCCACAGGGAGCAATTGTTGCATTAAGGTATGACAATCATGTGATTTAAGGCCAAGAAGTCTTGAATCTTGTACAGATACAAGATTTTTAATATTTGAAGAATAACCTTCAGGGACCTTCATACCATAGAAAGAATTGCAAACCTCTCTCTTCTCTGCTCTTGACAAATTCCAAGGCCCAGGAGGCAAACGAGTACGTCTTTCTCCATACTCGGGTTGCAAATCAGTTTTGACCCCCATGTTCAATAAATCTAATCGAGCAGCAATCCCATCTTTATTTTTTCCAGGGATCTCCAGCAATGTACCAATGATACTATCGCAAACATTCTTCTCAATGTGCATAACATCTAGGGCATGCCTCACAGGAAGGTATTTCCAATACTCGAGATCAAAGAATATTGATTTCTTCTTCCAACAAACTCTGTCACCATTTTCAACCATATGCAGCACTTCTTCTCCGGTTAATGGCTCGGGAGGTATGCCATATTCAGGTTTCCCATTAAAAGCTGCACGTTGCCTCCTATATGGATGATTGATTGGTAACCATTTTCTATGCCCAATGTAACAAATTTTGTGGCCATTTTTCAACCTGTGACTAGGTGTATCATCGCCGCATATTGGACAAGCTTTATATCCTTTAACAACACAACCAGATAAGTTTCCATAGGCGGGGAAATCATTAATTGTCCACATTAATGCAGCTCTGAGTGTAAAGTATTCTCCATTATGTGCATCATACACTCCTCTAATCCCAACCCACAAGGATTTTAAATCATCAATCAAAGGCTCCAAGTAGACGTCTATATCATTTCCGGGTTGTTTAGGACCGGAAATCAATAAGGTTAA